>NW_021680507.1:264175-404169 GCF_001412515.2 Diachasma alloeum
CATAAAAAATTCATCAATTCGCTCAAGAAATCGCCTAAACATTACTGTCACCCTCCCCCCTCACTGCAAAAAAATTGAAAACCTCAAAACGATGGAAAACATGAAAACAACTCACTCAATTCAATTTAATCATCAGGAGATTGAAAACTAAAATTCTAAATTAACTTCACAGAGTGATCAAAAGTATGATGCGTAATCGAAATTCATGAAACTGTCATTAATTAAATTTGGGTAATTAAAAAATTTACAAATGTTCTTCAAAATGATCAGAAACTTAAAATTAAACATTAATCACAAATCTCATCCATTGCCTTCAATCCCCGAAAAATGGTTCAAAAATCCTCAAAATATCGCTATCATCTGCACCCTCCTGATTTCCTCTTGCAAAACAAAAATTCGAAATCTTCAAAATCATCTTGAAACCAATCATAAAATAAAACAAAAATACGTAATAAAACATCCATAAAAAATTCATCAATTCGCTCAAGAAATCGCCTAAACATTACTGTCACCCTCCCCCCTCACTGCAAAAAAATTGAAAACCTCAAAACGATGGAAAACATGAAAACAACTCACTCAATTCAATTTAATCATCAGGAGATTGAAAACTAAAATTCTAAATTAACTTCACAGAGTGATCAAAAGTATGATGCGTAATCGAAATTCATGAAACTGTCATTAATTAAATTTGGGTAATTAAAAAATTTACAAATGTTCTTCAAAATGATCAGAAACTTAAAATTAAACATTAATCACAAATCTCATCCATTGCCTTCAATCCCCGAAAAATGGTTCAAAAATCCTCAAAATATCGCTATCATCTGCACCCTCCTGATTTCCTCTTGCAAAACAAAAATTCGAAATCTTCAAAATCATCTTGAAACCAATCATAAAATAAAACAAAAATACGTAATAAAACATCCATAAAAAATTCATCAATTCGCTCAAGAAATCGCCTAAACATTACTGTCACCCTCCCCCCTCACTGCAAAAAAATTGAAAACCTCAAAACGATGGAAAACATGAAAACAACTCACTCAATTCAATTTAATCATCAGGAGATTGAAAACTAAAATTCTAAATTAACTTCACAGAGTGATCAAAAGTATGATGCGTAATCGAAATTCATGAAACTGTCATTAATTAAATTTGGGTAATTAAAAAATTTACAAATGTTCTTCAAAATGATCAGAAACTTAAAATTAAACATTAATCACAAATCTCATCCATTGCCTTCAATCCCCGAAAAATGGTTCAAAGATCCTCAAAATATCGCTGTCATCTGCACCCTCCCTGATTTCCTCTTGCAAAACAAAAATTCGAAATCTTCAAAATCATCTTGAAACCAATCATAAAATAAAACAAAAATACGTAATAAAAATTCATAAAAAATTCATCAATTCGCTCAAGAAAGCGCCTAAACATTACTGTCACCCTCGCCCCTCACTGCAAAAAATCGAAAACTCCAAACCGATGAAAAACATGAAAACAATCAAAAACTCCTGAATATTTCGGAATGACCAGACATAGAATACATAATGGAAATCCATAAAAAAGTCAAGCACTAGCTTCAAAGATCCTCAAAATATCGCTGTCATCTGCACCCTCCCTGATTTCCTCTTGCAAAACAAAAATTCGAAATCTTCAAAATCATCTTGAAACCAATCATAAAATAAAACAAAAATACGTAATAAAAATTCATAAAAAATTCATCAATTCGCTAAAGAAATCGCCTAAACATTACTGTCACCCTCGCCCCCCACTGCAAAAAATCGAAAACTCCAAAACGATGAAAAACATGAAAACAATCACAAACTCATAAACACCCCATTACCAACATCTCAACATACCGTTCAGAGTAAACAGACGTAGAATGCACAAAATCTCCATTCTGAACGCACTGTTTGCAGTAAAAAACTCGTCTATTATTATGACAAAGTGGGCACTTCAACAAATTAACACTCAAACGATTGGACACGTCTTCCAGCTCCGAGGATAATTGAAAATCAGCTGGTGCTGTGCAAGAACCGTCCGAGCTGCTTGTCGCCATAACCAACAATGCCTCAGCATTTGGCTCTTGTCACTCATCAGCTGATTCACCCCGATGGCTCGAACTTTTCTCCTTCCACTCGTCGAAGATAACGAGCAATAATAAATAGAGGACTAGCTGACAGACGCTGATTGGGCGATTTTTATTCTCTCCGTTTCTTTTTGCGGATTTATCCGTTGACTTCTACTTTTGCTTCAGTTTTTTTTTCTATTTATACACTCGATATAATTTTCTTTGAGAGATTTCGCAGAACTTGAAATCATTTTTATGAAATTATTCCAAGGAATAATTTCAAGTGGAAGGTTTGTCGGGTGGGGGATGTAGGGGCTGTGATGAGGATTTTGGAAGGGATTTCTCTTTTGTTTTTAGAGGAATGGAATTGTGTTTACTCTGGGGACACGACGGGACCCCAGACTATTGGGGGAAAGGAGAGACAATGGGGCTCTAGTGAGTGGTCGATGCTTTTTTATTTATAAATAAATTATTGAAATTTTCTTGTTTTAACTATTTGCTACGTGATAAGACTTTTTAAAATTATTCCTTGCGGTTTGTTTCCCAAGTTTTTGATTCTTCAAGATTATCCTTGAGGTATTGAGGAAGTTTTTCGGAAATGAGAAGAAGGGAGACCTTTTTTGCGGTTTTGGGGGTTTTCGAGGGGAGCAGCGGTTGAAATATCTTTTTAGCGTGAGGGGGAGGGTCGAACTGTTGATATATATTGCGCAGAATTTTAAATTTGAAGGTGCAATGCGTTTCAGGCGTGACTGCAGACGGTGGGAGTAGCTGTTTGAATCGCAGAATCCTTCATTTGAAGGATTTTTATTTTATTTCCACGGACGAAAAAATTTAACGGAAAAACCTATCGAATTCGTTAGAAAATTCTATTGAATTTTCATTCAACTGTTCTATTAGTTTTTGGCCGATTCTATTGAAATGTTCAATAGAAAATATTCAGTAGAAAAAGTCAATAGAATTCAATTTTTCTGTATAACTTATTCGACTGAGATATTTTCTATAGAATTTTCTCGGCAGAAATTTTCTAAGGTTTTTCGTTTGATTTTCTTGATGAGAAGAAAAGAAAAATAGAATGAAAAAAACTTGGAAAATTTGAGTCGAGCAAATTCTATAGAAAATATATGAAAAGTTACATGAATAAGTTATATAGAACTTATTTATATAACTTATAGAATTATATACTTGACAGGATAAGTGACAGCAGTTGAAAAAAGTCATAAGAATAGCAGCCAAACAGTTGATTCAGTATATTTCCTTTGAGTCAACTCGAGGCTAATCGAAGGTAAACCAACTATTCTTCAGACATTAATTCTATTCCAAATTTCTTTAAATGGATATGATGGAAAAACAAACAATAAATACGTCACAAATCTCAACAAGGCATGTGGATTCTTTTGCAAAAATATTTTCATTGTAGGACAGGAAAGTCTCTAAGAAATTCTCAACATTTTTCGATTTTATCCACTAGTTTCAAAGAGATTTACTAAATAATCCCAATTGTTTCTGTAACATATAACAAGAATTGAATTGATTGAAATTTAATTCAAATTAAAATGTCGGATGATTCCATGGAAATAATTCCTTACTGAGTACACGGACGAAAAAATTTAGTAGAAAAACCTATCGAATTCGTTATAAAAGTCTATTGAATTTCTATTGAACTGTTCTATTAGTTTTTGACCGATCCTATTGAAATGTTCAATAGAAAATATTCAGTAGAAAAAGCCAATGGAATTCAATTTTTTTATATATCTTATTCTATTGAGATATTTTCTGTAGAATTTCCTCGCCTCAAATTTTCTAAGTTTTTTCGTTTGATTTTCTTTATGAGACGAAAAGAAAAATAGAATGAAAAAAACTTGGAAAATTTGAGTCGAGCAAATTCTATAGGAAATATATGAAAAGAATAAGTTATATAGAAAAACTGAATTCTGTTGACTTTTTCTATTGAATGTTTTCTATTGAACATGTCAATAGAATCAGTCTAACGAATTCGATAGGTTTTTCTATGAGATTTTTTCGTGCGTGTCTCCACGAATTTACATGATTCAGCAATTTGATTTTCTTTTTTGCTTCTGAATGGAAGTATTGTAATCGTTCAAATTTTTAGTTTTAGATTTTTTATGTCATATCGGCTTATTATGGTCCAAAAAATCAGAAAATTTAATTTTTAGACAATAGAAATTCAATAGAAAATTCGCTAGAAAAATCTACTGGAATTCTATAGGAATTCTATAGGTTTTCTATTGGAATTATATTCAAAAATTTTATTTGTTTTTTTGCGCTGATTCTATTGGACATTCGATAAGAAAAAATCAATAGATTTTTAATTTCTGTTTGAAATTTTCTCTAGAGATTTTTTCTATAAGGATGCTTGGACCAGGAATAAGCAATAATATTAAATTTTGACAATATTAAAAAGGATTATCTCTTTATATTATTCAAAGTTTGACTATATTTAACAAATTTAAAAAATTATAGAATTATATTATATCTATTTCATAAAATATTTGATAATAATGAAACGTAATTCTTTAGTCAACAAGTTAATTTTAACTTTAGGTAGGGGAGGTTGGGGTAAAACGGACACTTTTGACTTTTTTTAAATTGTTAATGAGGGGTTGAAATGTTGATAAAACTTAATAATTTTTTATTCGATACAAAGAATAATTCTTTCCCTTTGTGACGAGCCTAAACTGAGCTCAATTGATCAATTTATTTCCGAGTTATGAATAATTTTAAAAAAGTCTAAACTGTCCGTTTACCCCACCCTCCCCTATTTGATTTTCGATTATCCAAATAATCGTCAATCTTCCTACCGAAATTATTAGTTGATAGAATATTTCGAAATTTAAAGGTACAAATTGATGGTTCCTTTGATATTTAAAATTTTTAAGATTTATGTTAAAAATTGACAACTTCACAATTTAACGGTAATTATGATTGATTGACATGCCTATCACTGGCTTAAGCCAATTGTCCAATTGGACATCAATTTTCTAGGCTTTTTCCGCTCGGATTCTGTAATGCAAAACAAAACAAAATCCAGCGGAAGAAACTCAGAAAATTTGTGCCCGATAATGCTAATATAGAATAAATCTCAAGAGAAAAGTTATGTAACAGAAATTTGAAATCTATTGATGTTTTCTTGTCAAGCATCTAATAGAATTAGCGCAAAAACAAATAGAATTTTTCAATAGAAATCCTATAGAAACGGCATAGAATTCCTATAGAATTTCAATAGAATTTTCTAGTGAATTCGCTGCTTTCTATTCAATCTTTTCATACATATGTATGTGTGTGGTAAAGTTTCTCATCAATTGTTGGTTAATAAATGAATGGAATTGAATCCATTTTTTTCAAATGTAGATATTATTGAACCCTATCGACCGCCATTAATTAAAATTTAATTCATCGATTAGTTATTTAATTTTTGATTTTTTTCGAAAATCGGTTGTTCCACGATAACTAAAAAAAATGTTCTGAATTGATTGAATGATGGCTTAAAAAAATTCGTTTGGATGTCCCTTCATGGAGTCTCCAAAAATTATGAAAAAACGTTGAGAAAATCTGAACATTTTCAAAGAGCATTTTTGCATAATAGTGTGAAATAAATCCGATGATGTGGAAATTGCAAATTAAAAATTTACGGTTTCTAATGGCTGTTAGATCGTGATTTGTCATAGTAACCATAATGGCCATGATAAATTATCCACTTACGATTTCCTCCCTAGTGGACTTATTTAATTTTTGATATTTATAAAAAAAGTTCTTTGGAAACCTTTTTCCGATTGTACAATCATAATTTTTACGCACTCGTGTGTGATGTAAAATTCAATGTAAATTGTGATATATTTTCGATTATGAAGATGGAAAAACAACCGAGATAACGTTCGAAAGATAATCCCTCCTGATCTTAAAATGACAAATCAAATTTCAATTCAAGATTGCTGATTGAATAATTAGTTGAGTAATTGTTCTTAATGTTTTTCGTTTCGTTTTTCGATGATTTTCGTTTTTTATCAAATGTTGACATTTCAAGATCTCCCCATCGACTTTCGCCCATTTTCGACATGTGTGCGGTCAATGACCCAATCGATCAATCTTAACTCACAGCTGATTAGATTTCGATCAATATCGATAGAACGATTTTTGAGTTTTTGCTTCCGAACGGAAGCAATGTATTCGTCAAATCTGAAATTTCCATTTTGTTGTGTGACGATGACTAATTTTGGTCTCAGGAGTTTGAATAAGTTGTTTTTAGATTATGTCCCTATGTATGTACGTATGTGAGCTTTTTTTCAAATTTAGTTTATCAACGATCATTCAAAAAATACTCATCGAAATCTTTTCAATTATGGCTTAAAATATTCTCTTGGATATTATGTCGGTCGAGCTCAAAGATAGCGGCGATCGCATCATTTCCTATGAAATTATAACCTTAACCCTAGTCGGTCAACTGACGGAAAATACGACTTTAGTCACCTTCGCGGAAGCGTGCCGCCGTGTTATTTAGGCTCCAGCGTTGCCGAATCCACTCTACACTTCCTGGGTGCGTTTAGCGAGTTCCCAGCAACGTCGCGCAACAGGCAATTTCATTTAACGCGGGAAAAAATTGTTCACCTGTTGGAAATAATTTTTTTTCTCCCAAAATTAAGGATACAATATTGAAAAAAAATACTAGAATTTTCCAGATACTTCAATTGACGAATTCAATTTTTCTCAAATTTTTCCGGTCAACCAGCCGATGGCAAGGTGAATAAAACGACGTGTTGCGGCAATTCCCTCGCGTGGTGACCAGTCTAGGGTTAAAAAGCATTTAATGGAGACTTAATCATGGTTTAGTCGGAGTTTAGTCGGAGGTTAATCAGGGTTTAACCAAGGTATCGTCAAGGTTTAATCAATTTTAATCAATGTTTTAATCATTTTTCAAATGATTTCCATTTTCGGTGGTGATTTCTAAAGATTTCTAGAAATAATCGGAAATCAGTAGAAATCGGAAAGAAATCAGTTGATTTCCGAAATCATTAGAAATCATCAATAAGTGTAAAATCTAAATTGATTTTGCAGTTTCAACTGGACAATTTTTGTTATGGTATCGGTGCATTCGAAATCACCCTATCCCAAAATGTGGCGCTATGAACTTTTTGATCACGTATGAAAAAATTCTATAGGATTGCCTATAGGATATCCTATAAGATTTCCTATAGGAAATCCTATGGAAAATTCGAACATTTCCTATAGGATTTTTCTAGTGGGATTTCCTATAGGATTTTCTGTAGGATTTCCTATAGAATTCACTATAGGGCTTTCTATAGAAAGTAACACGCAAAATTGAGACTCAAAACCAATCGGTCACAAGGGTCAGGATTAGGATCATAAATCTAATAGGAAACTCTATAGGGAATCCTATAGGAAATCCTGTGCGAGATTCGACGGGAAATCCTATCAGTAAAATCCTATAAGAAATGTTCGAATTCTCCACAGGACTTCCTATAGGAAATCCTATGGGAAATCTTATAGCATTTTTTCATACGTGGACATCTTTACGTATTGTAACGTCAATAGAAAACTGCCATTATTGACAGATGCCCCACTCTGGTCCCGAAATCTAAATTCTCCAGGGATTTCTTGAAATCAAGAAATCATTTAAATCTCCTAGGAATCACGGAAATCACAAGAAATCAAAAGAAATCATGATTTCTAATGCTGATTAAGAAATCACAAAAATCATTCGAGAAATCACAGAAATCAACAGGAAATCACCGGAAACCATCGGAAATCATCTGATTCTGGAAATCACTGAGTCACTCGATTGAGGAGTGACCATCTTGTTACGAACCGACAAGCGTAATTGCTATGAGTTCCATATGTAGATGCACTTGTCTTTTATTGAGATTTCGCTATGAAGATCTCTACAATCCTTTGAAATTCTTCGAGGATTTCTGACGATTTTATGAAATTCTTTGAAATCCCTCGAAATATTGCAATATTCAAATCAGGGGGACAAGTTTACGCACGAAAAAATTTAATAGAAAAACCTATCGAATTCGTTAGAAAATCAATAGATATCGACAGATGCCCCACTCTGGTCTCGAAATCATAATTTCTCCAGGGATTTCTTGAAATCAAGACATCATTCAAATCTCCTAGAAATCATGGAAATCACAAGAAATCAAAGAAATCATGATTTCTAATGTTGATTGAGAAATCACAAAAATCATTCGAGAAATTACAGAAATCAACAGGAAATCACAGGAAATCATCTGATTCTGGAAATCACTGAGTCATTCGATTGAGGAGTGACCATCTCGTTAAAAACCGACAAGCGTAATTGCTATGAGTTCCATATGTAGATGCGCTTGTCTTCTATTGAGATTTCGCTATGAAATTCTCTGCAATCCTTTGAAATTCTTCGAGGATTTCTGACGATTTTATGAAATTCTTTGAAACTCCTCGAAATATTGCAAATTCAAATCAGAGGGACAAGTTTACGCACGAAAAAATTTAATAGAAAAACCTATCGAATTCGTTAGGAAATCAATAGCTATCGACAGATGCCCCACTCTGGTCCCGAAATCATAATTTCTCCAGGGATTTCTTGAAATCAAGAAACCATTCAAATCTCCTAGAAAGCATGGAAATCACAAGAAATCAAAAAAAATCATGATTTCTAATGCTGATTGAGAAATCACAAAAATCATTCGAGAAATCACAGAAATCAACAGGAAATCACAGGAAATCATCTGATTGTGGAAATCACTGAGTCACTCGATTAAGGAGTGACCATCTTGTTAAGAACCGACAAGCGTAATTGCTGAGTTCCATATGTAGATGCGCTTGTCTTTTATTGAGATTTCGCTATGAAATTCTCTGCAATCCTTTGAAATTCTTCGAGGATTTCTGACGATTTTATGAAATTCTGTGAAATCCCTCGAAATATTGCAATATTCAAATCAGGGGGACAAGTTTACGCACGAAACAATTTAATAGAAAAACCTATCGAATTCGTTAGAAAATTTTTAAATTTCTATTGAATTTCTATTAAACTTTCTATTAGTTTTTGGCTGATTCTATTGACATGTTCAATAGAAAACATTCAATAGAAAGAGTCAACAGAATTCGGTTTTTCTATGTAACTTATTCTTTTCATATATTTTCTATAGAATTTGCTCGCCTCAAATTTTCCAAGTTTTTTCCATTCTATTTTTCTTTTCTTCTCATCAAGAAAATTAAACGAAAAAACTTAGAAAATTTGAGCCAAGGAAATTCTATAGAAAAAATCTCAATAGAATAAGTTATATAGAGAAATTGAATTCTGTTGAGTTTTCTACTGAATATTTTCTATTGAACATTTCAATAGAATCGGCCAAAAACTGATAGAACAGTTCAATAGAAATTCAATAGACTTTTCTAACGAATTCGATAGGTTTTTCTATTAAATCTTTTCCCCCGTGTTGTCTCCCCCGAACTACGCATAACACGAATAAATGAGATTTTCGACGTGAAATGCAAATTCTACTGTTTTATATTCATCAAAATAGTTGAATAGCGGAGTAAAATAGGAAATACAACTTAATTTCTCTTCAGTTCCAAAAATAGGAATAAATGAGTAGGGTAAAGAGGTCCCTTTCTGGACGGGGATTAATTTCTGGACGATTTCAACTTGCATTGAATAATTCATAAATAAATGAAAATGAAAATCGTACTGATTATTTCACCCTTTCGATAATATTACTCGTGTATAGGGGAGGGTGGGGCAATATGGACATCTGAGGTAAAATGGATACTCAAAAAATTGGCGAATTTTTTTTTTTTAAATTCAAGCTTTTGAAAATTGTTTCTTAGCAAAGCCCACAATCAAAAAATTATTCAAAAGTGGGGTAAAATGCACAGGCCTTATTCAACTTTTAATCAAGAAAATTTTCAACAGACATTCTCCAACAGAATCGTGCGGTATCTTTTTATAGAGAGAAATGCGAGTTGGAAGAGATATTAACAAATAAACTTCAACTCTATTAAATTTTGCCTTGAAGTGTGAAATATAGAGTAGCTTTGGATTTCCTGTTTTACTATTGAAATAACTTTGAAATTATTAATTTTTTTCAATGAACAATTGCACACCCTACACAACTGGCTTTTTGTCCATTTACGAAATTTGTAAGATGACTATTTTCTTACTTACAAAGGAAATTACCATAAAACAGTGGGGGGAGGGAAGAATAAATGAGCAAAGAAAAAATTTAGTTTACAACCCCTCACGACAAAAGTAAAAAATGAGTTTTTTTTCAATGTGAAAATCGCAGTCATGATTAAAGTTTCAGAAATTGAATAATAAAAACAAAGAATACTACTTCTCCACAATGAACAATGAAAAATTCCAATCTCGTAAAACATCTTCCAATTACTTCGTAATTCATTCAATCAAATTCCCTCCCCCAATCCCAAACTTAAAATCCCACCTTTAAAGTTTGGAAACAAAATTTCACAGATTGTAGTCGTTTCGATGAATATTTCCCAGGAATGGGTTTGAAGGAATTTATTCATCCATTTTCCTGTAGAAAATTTAATTAAAAAAAAAATTGACCCTCTCCTGTGACTTCCCACGTGCCAGAGATATTTGCGAGACGGCCTGTACTGGATTTTCGAATAAATCCCCTCAACCAAATTCCCTCCCCCAATCCCAAACGTAAAATCCCACCTTTAAAAATTCGCGCAGTTTCCCCCCCTTGCGCATGCCCCTTCCCGCCCTGTCAGCATTTCCAAAACCCGCTCCCCCTCCCCCGCGAATTCCAAAAAAATCCCCTCCAAGCCCCCGAACCCCCAAAAAATGATATACCCGGAACTACTTTCGCGGAGGGACACCACACACCGGGTGGTCCTCCCCTCCCCAGCCCCCCCAACACCCCCCAATCCCCCCCTGCCGTTGTGTCCCCCTTCCGCCCGTCAAAAATCGCCAAAATCCAAAATCCCCCGCCCGCTCTTCCTCACCCCTGAAAAACCCTCGAAAAAGTGTTCCCGGCGTAGTGACCGTCGTGATTGGCGAGGGTGCATTGCCCCATCGAGGTCGAGTCCCATTGGTCGTGCCACCTCACCGCCTCACGTACACACACGCAGTCTCCCTATCCCCTATCGCCTTTTTCGCACACAATCTCACGAATTTCGTCTCCAGAGTGACGAGACTCAGTGCCGGCGCAACCACCCGTCCCCCGGGGGTCCTCCGCGCTCCAAACCGCCGCCGAAAACCCTCTCCCAGGCCCCCCCAAGCCCCCTCGCACCCCCTGAAGTGCAATGAATAATCAGCAAACCCCAAGAAATGACGAGAAATGCGGGGGACGTGAATGGAAAAAAATGGAGAAAATGGGGGCTTTTTCGCCCGTCCCTGGCGGGTACCGGTCTTTGGCCGGCCGGGGTGGTGGGGGTACCCAACTCGCCGGCGTCGAAACCGGGGGTTACACAGAGACACAGACATCCAAGAAAATAAGAGGAGAGTCAACGTCTCGTCGTCGCGCGTGTGAAAAACCAAAAGAAAAAAGGGAAAAAAAAACTCGTCAATGCGATTTGTTTTTAGCTGTTACAATTGACAATTACCAGTGATAATTAACGAGTCGAGGTAAAATGGCAGGTGAGAAGCGCAGTCAAGATATTGAGGAGGCACAACGCACTGAAAATATCGTTATCGTTGACATCGAGGGGACGACCACTAGCATCAGTTTCGTGAAGGTAACAAAGAGCATGGCCGTTTGCCTTTATTTCTCGAGGATTTTGACGTCATTTACTCTGATAGTACGATTCTGGGGGCTTTTTCCGGGCTTTTTTCCGAGAGATTTCGGCTTTTTCGACGGGGGGAGGGGGTTCTCGTCGTTTTTTCCGAGTTTTTTTTAGTCCGGTCTTCCATTGCGCTCGTTCTCGTTCGCAGGGGCTGGGTAACGCCGGCGAAAAACCAGTTCGGTGAGGCGAAGGATCGAAGGTGGGATGGGGGAAGGGGAGCATTTCGGGATTTTTTTTTCGGTTTTTTCAAGGGCCTGGGCCAGGTGGCGGTTGGGGATCGAGAGGTTTCCGAGATTTTTCGCCGATTTTGAGCGAGATTTTGAGGGGTTGCGAGGGTCGGGGGGGGTGACGAGGGCGGGGTAGAAGCGGGATTGATCTGGGTTTGTTGATGAGATGGTTGGGGAGGATTTTAGGATGGGGGATGGGGACGGCAGTCTTTGAGGGCTTTTTTGGTTTCGAGAATCTATTTTCAAGGTTTCAAGGGGCTGGGGGATTTTGAGGTTTTTAGGGGCGAGGGGAGAGGGGTGGGAAAGGTTACTCGGGTCATTGGGCGGTGGGCCAGGGGGGAGGGTACGGTAAATAAACGACGAGCCCGTGTTTTTGGAAGTTGAGGGCCTTTTGGGGACTGAGGGGTGGGAAGGGAGCACATGGCATTTTGGAGCACATTTTGATTCCGAGGATCAATGTTTTAGAGTTCGATGATTGGGCTTTCGGTTTTCGAAGGCCCTTTAGAAAATGTTACAGGAAATATGAGAGACACTGGGGGAGAGATTTTTGTTCAAGAAATGAGCAACTTTTGGTTTTTTTAAAGAACAGATTTTTGTCGTTTCTATGGATTTTTTTGGGGGAGAAGATTTGAAGGAATTTATTCAGATATATTTTCTGTGGATAATTTAGTTTATAAAAAAAAAATTGACACTCCTGTGAATCCCCACGTGCCAGAGATGTTTGCGAAACGGCCTGTACTGAATTTTTGAAGAAATGCACGTGAAATAAGATAAAATATGTAAAACACTGGTGGAGACATTTTTTTGTTTGAAAAATGGGCATTGATTTTTGTTTAAAAAATGAGCAACTTTTTGTTTTTTCAAAGTTTCGAAAAAAATTGAAGAGATTTTTGGCGTTTCGATGAATTCTTTTGGGGAGGAGATTGGAAGGAATTTATTCAGATATATTTTCTGTGGAAAATTTAGTTTCTAAAAAAAAATTTGACACTCTCCTGTGAATCCCCACGTGTCAGAGATGTTTCCGAAACGGCCTGTACTGAATTTTTGAAGAAATGTACGTGGAATGAAGATAAAATATGTAAAACACTGGTGGAGACATTTTTTTGTTTGAAAAATGGGCATTGATTTTTGTTTAAAAAATGAGCAACTTTTTGTTTTTTCAAAGTTTCGAAAAAAATTGAAGAGATTTTTGGCGTTTCGATGAATTCTTTTGGGGAGGAGATTGGAAGGAATTTATTCAGATATATTTTCTGTGGAAAATTTAGTTTCTAAAAAAAAATTTGACACTCTCCTGTGAATCCCCACGTGTCAGAGATGTTTCCGAAACGGCCTGTACTGAATTTTTGAAGAAATGTACGTGGAATGAAGATAAAATATGTAAAACACTGGTGGAGACATTTTTTTGTTTGAAAAATGGGCATTGATTTTTGTTTAAAAAATGAGCAACTTTTTGTTTTTTCAAAGTTTCGAAAAAAATTGAAGAGATTTTTGGCGTTTCGATGAATTCTTTTGGGGAGGAGATTGGAAGGAATTTATTCAGATATATTTTCTGTGGAAAATTTAGTTTCTAAAAAAAAATTTGACACTCTCCTGTGAATCCCCACGTGTCCGAGATGTTTCCGAAACGGCCTGTACTGAATTTTGGAAGAAATGTACGTGGAATGAAGATAAAATATGTAAAACACTGGTGGAGAGATTTTTTTGTTGGAAAAATGGGCATTGATTTTTATTTAAAAAATGAGCAACTTTTGGTTTTTTTAAAGTTTGGAAAAAAAATTGGAGAGGTTTTTAGCGTTTCGATTAATATTTTTGGGGAAGGGGTTTTTGAAGGAATTTATTCAGACATTTGTTTCTGGAAAATTTTATTTAAAAAAAAAAATTGATACTCTCCTGTGAATTCCCAAGTGCCAGACATGTTTGCAAAACGGCCTGTACTGAATTTTTGAATAAATGCACATGAAATGAAGACGTTATCTAGGCAAATTCATTGAGATATGTTTTTAGTAAATAAACTTTTCCATAAATATGAATGTGTACGGAATTTTGAAACTAGTATAGCAACAGTTCATTGCACAATAATTTACCGAAAGGCGTTTTGATAGAAAATCGTTTTTCTTTTTACATTTTTCTCAAAATTTGTCAAGTCTAAAGATATTCACGAAAATTGTCCATATTAAACTCCTGAACAAGTTTTCAAGAGTTATTCCCTCAATAAATCTGACAATTTTCTGTAAAAACCCACTAGTGTCCGAGATATTTAAAAGGTCACCTGTATGGAACAAATTAATAAACCTTTTCATCCTGAGAGTCACTAGATTTTCGGGCACTCCCATGTTAATTCCCCTAGGAGCTTCTCATATTTTTATCGAATTTACACACAAATCATTTTTGAGGGCTCAAATGTATATCATCTTAAAGGTCAATATTAATCCGAATTTTTAATGATTTCTCTGGAGATTTTTCAGTTCGATGAACGAAATAAATATTTCCTTCAGATTTCCAGGTCTTTCTCCTATAAATCATTTCTCAACGAAAAAAACAGCACATTGTTGTCTCAATCCATTGGTTTTATAGACATTTTCAACATGCGTATGTGGAGAATATCCTTCACTCTAAAATAATTAGAATTTCAGAGTCATCACTCATGACAGCCGAACTAAAATTCAAAGAGTTTGGCACACTTGTCATTTTCAATCGTGGAAATATTGCAAATAAAATAGTAGCCAGAAAAAAAATTATTTAATATCTGATGAAAATTCCGGAAACGATTGCATTTCATCATTTGAAATAGAAAAAAAATCGGTTTTCAATATGAAAACCCCATTTTAATACTTTTCATCGAAATAGTCGAGTAGTCCAACAAAATGGGGATAATCATTTCATTTGATTTTTGGAAAAAGGAATGAATCAAATATCTATGTCCAATAACATTTCACCATAATAAGTCATTTGAAATGGTATTTCCATTTGAGTTTCGTGAAATAGTACCTTTAAATTTTCTTTTTCAGGAGACACTGTTTCCTTATGTTCGTGAGCATTTAAAGGACTACGTCGAGAAGAACTGGGAGAATGCCGAGTTCAAAGAGGACCTTGAGAAGCTCAAAGAGCAGGTAAGCAGCTCCCCTAAAATTTATTTCACCCAATTCCTGCACAATCCCCAAGTCCTCCGTACAGAATTGCCAAAAATATTGATCCAAAATTGGTTGGCAGTTTGACGAGGGACTGGGAACACCTGGCAGTTGCCAATTGTCTTGAGAATATCTAAAATTTTCTTTTGGAATACGGGTGGGCTATGGGTCCTGGGTCACTGAGGGGATGGAGAAATTGGTGAATGCGGGGAAAGCGGTGGGGGGCAACAGCTGGCTGAGGTTTCTGACCTGGGACTTAACCGATTCCTTTGTCCCAGAAAAGATCCAGTCAATCTCGCCGGTCTCTGCATGAATAATGAGGACCCAATTCCCTACTGGCCCAACAATACATTAAAGAGACGTTTTTGTAATTCTCGGAATTTTAAAGTTATGCTTGAAGAAAAATTCTGAGGATTACACTTATGACAGCTCCAAATAAGTAATTTGATTATTTTTTAGTTGTCATCTTCAGGGGAAATTAAAGGAATTGATTTTGTTGATAATTAGGGATTTGAGGATAATTTATTTAATAATACAGTGTTGAAGAGAAAAATTATTTGCAGTTCATTACGCAAATGAATTAGTTAAGGAATAAAAGTCAAAGAAAATTTGTAGCCAATAAAATTGTCTACAAACGTTGTCTTTTGAGTTTTCTTCCTCAATCTTGTCTTTCTAAACACATTTGCAAAATTCAGGGAATAAATATAATACTTTAGACAATTTTGGATTATATATTCTGTAAATATTTTTGAAACGTTGGAATTTAATAAAAATGGCCAGAGATATTTTTGAAACTTTCAGCAAACATGTCTTCGACATTTTTCTCTGAACCTTCTTCTGGCAAAGATCTTTGTGAAGTAATGACAGCTCCAAATAAGTAATTTGATTATTTTTTAGTTGTCATCTTCAGGGGAAATTAAAGGAATTGATTTTGTTGATAATTAGGGATTTGAGGATAATTTATTTAATAATACAGTGTTGAAGAGAAAAATTATTTGCAGTTCATTACGCAAATGAATTAGTTAAGGAAAAAAAGTCAAAAAAAAATTGTAGCCAATAAAATTGTCTGCAAAAGTTGTCTTTTGAGTTTTCTTCTTCAATCTCGTCTTTCTAAACACATTTGCAAAATTCAGGGAATAAATATAACACTTTAGACAATTTTGGATTATATATTCTGTAAATATTTTTGAAACGCATGAATTTAATAAAAATGGCCAGAGATATTTTTGAAACTTTTAACAAACATATCCTTAACATTTTTCTCTGAACCTTCTTCTGGCAAAGATCTTCGTAAAGTAATTTGCACGTTCCTTCTCATAAATTCATGTTTGAAAGGTCCGGGATGTTTTTTAAATCCCATGTTTTCAATTTTAAGGCGAAAAAAGATGAGACTGATAAGGTTGAAGGAGTGATTGCCATAACTTCTGGGACACCCGAGGAGGAGAAGGAAACACTCGTGAAGAATGTTCTCTGGCAAATGGACAATGATCGCAAGACCAGTGCTCTCAAGCAGCTTCAAGGTCACATGTGGCGAGAGGCCTACAAGTCTGGTGCAGTCAAGGGCCAGTAAGTTTCAAAAATTCGCCGAGTTCATCCTAAAAACGTGACTGGTTCCTCAATTTCACAAACTCAATTTTTTGTTCACCTAAAAAAATTGCATTCAGTCCCTTTCCCTAGATTTCCCCAAGTAGTTTTCCACAAAGAGAGTTTTCTCTCTGAAGAAAAAAAATATCGTGACCATTTCAAAACTAAAAACTTAAATATGCAGATTTTATAATATTAATTTTATTTCCACGCAATTTATTAAAAAATATCATTTAGTTGAATGTTCAATTCTCAGGAGGAACTGCAATCCAAGTCAATATCGAAACCTCCCTGTGCATTCATCCATTGTTTTTTAAATCTTATTAATTGAATGCAATCATTCATAATGAGAATTATTGAAAAAAAACGAATGGACATCAGAACTGGCTAGAATAATATAATAATAATTAGATGAAGAAAATACAATAAAATATGTTGAGTGGTTGATAGTTTTGTCGTAGAAAAAAAATCTATTTCACATTCATTAAGATGAACGAATATCGAAAGCAAATAGGAAATACTATTTTATTTTTCATTCTGATAGAATATAATATCAAATATCTCTTTCGTTTCGGTTTTGGGAACAGGAAAGTAAAGAACTATTCCTCAGTTGCGTAGAGTAATCACGTTGAAATAACTATTTCAAACCTTATTTTTTAGTGATGAAACATTCCATATCTTATTTTCGATTTTCATAAATTCGTGTTTAGCTCTAGAGAGCCTATTGGAATTACAATTTAAAATTTTCATGGCTATGAATGATGAAATTTCTTGAAATAGCTCTACACCTAATTACGTGGAAAAGACAAAACCATTTAAATATTAACTTTCATTGCTCAATATTAACACTTAATATGAGTAATTGAAGTTTTTATCGTGAAAAACAGTTCTTTTTCGATTTCATATTCATCAACAGAGTTGAACACTGCAATACAGTACTAAATGCTGTGTCGTTTTTCATTTCAATACTCTGAGAGAAAAACGACTAAGTTCTCAAACAAGTCTTACTTGTGGCAAGAAAATAGTTTTTTGAAAATTATCAAAAAAGTATTTTTTTTTTTGCCAAACATGCAGAGAGTGCGCCGGAATGAAATTTTTTGTCGCAAAAATAGATTTAGTAGTTAAAAAAAAATTGCATTCTCTGTACACGCAAAAAATGTCATTTCTAGCACTACTCCTTCGTTATTCGATACTCCCATACGTATTTTGTTCCCAAAAAATCGTTGTTTTATGCGGAACAAGAGATAGTAGTTTTTCGTTTCGGTTGTCTAATAATCACAGACCAGAAATGAACCCTTAAATGAAACAATAATAATGATATGATAGCAATCTTGTAACGTAGGGATAAAATATTTGTTGATAAATTTTCCTCTATATGAGATATTTTCATCCTGAAAAGGCACAGTCTGGTGTGAATTATCCACCTCTTGAGCCAAATATTTCGTTGCTGTCGAAAGCAGAACAATTATTCATGTTTGAGACTTTCAAATTCGAAGCAAACAAATTCTTTTTTGGCAATTTTCAACTAGCGATTTTGTTGGCCCAAACAAGACTTGTTTAACAACGTGTTTGTTTTTCTCTCAGTGTAGAGTGAAACACCAAATATTTAAAAATGAAATAGACATCTCCAACAGTTATTATAGGTATAAAATCAAGGGATTTTGGAGAAAAAAAATAACCACTTTTGCTAATTTCTCATAGGTACGACATTTCACCAAATATTTTAGCTTCTTTAATTTCTGGAGAGGATAGCGCAACCAAAGAGGAAATTTCATACCTCTTTCCAGAGCCTGACGAAGCCAAAATATTTAGCAAAAGATCGGACCTATGACAAATTAACAAACGTGGTTATTCTTTCCTTTAATATCTCTCAATTTCAAGACAGTTTTCAAATCAATTTTTTTTTCGAATAATGAAAGAATACCAATAAATTCGATTTCTATTCTTGTTTTTTGATAGAATGAATAGAAATACCTAAATCGCAATGAATTGCAAAAATCACAAATTGAAGCCTGAAAATTTTTAAAAAAGGATGATCGACTAGAAAATGGAGAAAATTTATTTTTCTTCATTTGTGTCGGTGAAAACATGGAATGACTGTTTTTTCTTCGAATATGGGCGGAAGGCAAATGTTTGAAATTTTATGATCTAATTTTAACGAGAAGAATTGAAAAAACCGCAAAAAACGTAGGCGGGAAGAAATAAAAAAAATAATTTTTCAATGTCTCCGGAAAGTTTTGAAATCGATTTTTTTTCGAATAATGAAAGAATACCCATAAATGCGATTTCTATTCTTGTCTTTTGATAGAATGAATAGAATTACCTAAATCGCAATGAATTGCAAAAATCACAAATTGAAGACTGAAATTTTTTAAAAAAGGATGATCGACTAGAAAATGGAGAAAATTTGTTTTTCTTCATTTGTGTCGGTGAAAACATGGAATCACTGCTTTTCTTCGAATAGAAGAAGTGGAAAAACCGCAAAAAACGTAGGCAGGAAGAAATAAAAAAAAAATTTTTTTCAATGTCTCCGGAAAGTTCTAAAATCGATATATTTTTTCGAATAATATTGCAAGAATACCCATAAATTCGATTTCTCTCCTTGTCTGTTCATAGAATGACTAGAATAAATCACAGAATTGGAGACTTAAATTTTATCGGATTATTATTAGGGGAGGGTGGGTTAAAATGGACACTTTTGACTTTTTAAAAAATATTCATAACTCGGAAACCGATTTATCAATTGAGCTCAGTCTAAGCTCATCACAAAGAGGAATCCTCTTTCAATTGAAAAATGAAATTATTCCATTTCATGAACAATTCAAAACGTCATGAATATTTTAAAAAAAGTCAGAAGTGTCCATTTTACCCTACCCTCCCCTATGTAATTTCGATTATTCAGACCTATTTTCCAAATTCATCAACACTCTAACCCCAAAATTTTTCTTCCAGCGTCTACGACGACGTTCCAAAGGCCCTGGAGTCCTGGGCCTCCACCAAGAAGATCTACGTGTACTCGAGTGGCTCAGTGGAAGCCCAGAAGCTGCTCTTCGCCCACAGTACGCACGGAGATCTCCTCCCCCACATCGCCGACCACTTCGACACCGAAGTTGGCCCCAAACAGGAAGCCTCCAGCTACAAAACGATCCTCTCCAAGCTGTCTGCGACCCCCTCCGATGTCCTCTTTCTCACCGACATTCCGAACGAAGCAAAGGCAGCAGTGGAGGCAGGCCTCTCCTCAGTCCTAGTAATCCGCGAAGGAAACACACCCCTCACCGTCGAGGAGAAGAGCACATACCCCACTGTCCAATCCTTCCTGGACATTACCTTCCAGACCCCCATAAAACGCCAGAAAGTGGAGGAGCCAGTCCCGAAAAAAGATGAAGAAAAACCCGAGACAGAGAAAAAACCTGAAACAGAAAAACAAACTGAGACAGAAAAAAAAACTGAAACTGAAAAAAAACCTGAGGCTGAGCCTGAGGACGTAGAGATGACAGATGTAAGTGAAAAAGCTCCAGAAACCGAGACAAAACCTAAAGAATTGAAAGCAACCCCTGAGCCAGACACCACCAAAGCCCCTGTTGCGACTCCAGAGGCCCCAGAGGCCACAAAGGCCCCAGAAAAGTCCCCAGAGAAATCTCCAGCCCCTGAGAAAGCCTCAGAGTCCCCAAAGCCCGAGGAACCTGAGAAAATGGAAGTCGAGAAATCCGAGTCACAGCCAAAAGAGGAGGAGAAAGTTGCATCTGAGAAGACGACCCCAGAGGTCGAGTCCAAGACCCCAGCAGAGCCAAATCTCCCGGAGAAACCTGAGGAGAAGCCAGAGGAAGCTAAACCTGAGCCTGAAGTTAAGAAAGCCGAGCCTGAGGTGAAAAAACCAGAGGCTGAGGTGAAAAAACCAGAGGCTGAGGTGAAAAAACCAGAGCCCGAGGAATCCAAGGAGGTCAAGCCTGTGGAGACGAAAGAAGAGGAGAAAGTGGTGGAGAAGGCTGTGGAGAATCCTGAGAAGGTTCAGGATAAGACTGACAAGCCTCAGGATGCACCTCAGGAGGTGAAAGGAGAGGAGAAAGTGGAGAAGGAGAATGGAGAGGAAGTCAAGCAGAACGGTGAATCCAAGGTCGAGGTTTCGATAGAAGAGACAAAAGTTGTGAAGGCTGAGGTCAATGGTAAGAAGGAGGAAGTCAAGGAGCCTGAGAAGGAGGTACCCAAGGAGGATAAGGAAGCCAAGGAAGTCAAGGAAGTTAAGGAGAAGGATGTGAAAGAGGTGGAGGAGGAGAAGAAGGAGAAGAAGGAGGAGGAGGAGAAGAAGGAGAAGAGCGAGGAGAAAAAAGTTAATGGCAACTCTGAGACTGACGAGTCCCACAGAAATAGTAATGACAGTAACGAAACCACGAAGAATGGAGAGAGTTCGGAGGATAAGGACAGCATTAAGGTGAAGAAGGTCGTCGAGAGCATTGTGGATGGGGCTGCTGAGCCTGAGGTTGTCCCACCAGTTGCCGTTGTTGCTGCGACGTCCTAATTAATTGAGATGAAACGACGACAATTTAACCCTTCGATTTTTAATATTAAAACAAAGTGACAAAGTAATTGAGTAATTGAGAAAGATGTCCTCATGCATAACCCGTGAACACATTACCCATCCAAACCCTCAATTCAATACTTAATATTTAAAGGTGAAGGAGTGAAAAATGTAAGGAATGGTGTACTGGAGGTCCTCCAAAGGTTCTTGGGTATTGGTTCGGTTTTTTTTTTTGGTTGGTGGGACTGGTGGTTTTGTTTAACTGTGCCAAATTTGGTTTTTCGTGCGAATTTTTATGGTTTAGGATTTTCTATTATTTTCAAAGGGGTGATTAAAGAGGGGATTTTTTTTTGAACAGTTTGCTGCGGAAATATCTCGGGAACTAGTGCGTTTGGAGACAAATGGGAGGAGATTTTTTGTGGGCATTCTCATTCTCTGCAAAACAGGTTT
Organism: Diachasma alloeum; assembly: GCF_001412515.2. Classification (NCBI taxonomy): domain Eukaryota; kingdom Metazoa; phylum Arthropoda; class Insecta; order Hymenoptera; family Braconidae; genus Diachasma; species Diachasma alloeum. The sequence continues at coordinate 285,914 of NW_021680507.1, forward strand.
CGTGATGTTTTTTGTATGTCTCTGGTCTTCATTATTTTAAAAAAATGACATTCTCTACAAAGAATGTCTCGTGCCCTTTTTCTCGAAACCCTTCCTCTCTGAAGATATTCTGAAAAAAAAAACTCAATGATATTTCCGAGTTCTTTTCCCCCCTATCTCAACTTCACTAATTAATTAACTAATCATCAATCAATAATACTCAATTATAATACTTCAATCATTCACTTCTCGCGGATACTCAAGACTGAAGAAGCAATCCTAACTCGTCCACCGAGAATCAAAAAATAAAAACAAGGAACCAGCAGCCAAAAGCGTAAACTCATCATTAATCAATGAATTATCAATGCCATCTGTTCACCTGTACTTAAACCTCACTAACAAGATTATCATCTAACGTTGCTTAGGCCTTCGCTTGAAAACGAAATCCCTCAACGAATAATAAAAATTTAACAACAAATCCTCAAAAATTTACGTTTAGTCTTTTTGATTGAAGTCTGTTGTATTATTTTCTGTCTCCAAAATTAACTGTGATTTTATAATTATTATAACAGAGCCACGAACATTTAATATAGAACGAATCATTGGACAAATAGGCAGTGCAGGGGCTTTATTTTTTTAATCGTCAATCTTTTTTCGTCTCTGTCGATGCTTTCTATTTAATACGTGATAATTAGTCAGAAAAAAAAAACAGCCAAGTCGCCAGCGACCGTCCACGGAGAGTCCATACGTCAAAATAGTCACGATAATTTTAATGATTTATTGATCATAATCAAATAATTTTTTTACTAAAATAATTGATGGAAATAACTTCATGATTCATTTACTTGTGATGGGGTGAAATGTAACTACTACGGTTTGACGAATATTATCTCGGTAATGAGTGGAGCTACGACTAAACGTCGTAAGATATTTTCACGGGGAATTTAATGCTCTGTAAAAAATGAATTTTATTCTGATTGACAAACAATTTCTGCTTTTAATTGAAATAGTTGATTCAATTATTCAATTTTCTCTCTGCAAAAAATATCTAATAACATTTTCTCGTAGAGTAAATGGTTACTGGGATAAATCGCATTGACAAAAAAATTAATTCAACCTTTTACTCTTCACCACTTCACTGCAGTATTCCACTCATTTTTTAATAAAATCTCAACCCTGGATGGAGATTAATCATAAGTGAGCGTTTAGGAATTTCTATTTGTATGTAAGGTTTAGGCGCTTAGAGGGCGGTGGATTATTGTATTTTTTCAGCCCCGATTGTCACTTTACTCTCATTGTTCTGTAATTGTTGATGTAATGTCAGTGTCCCAGTGCTATCGTACATTCTCATGAATATCTGGAACGTGAAAGCCTCGTTTAAAAGCCAGGAAAATAGTCGATTCCAAATACCACCGAGTAATCCATTTTGCCCCCAGTGGTTCATCGAATGTCGGGGAAAACGGTTTTTGCTGGTTAAAATAAACTCTGTTCAACGAGGTGACATTTTCGTTTTCGTCATTCATCACGTTTTCTTGCACGTTGAGTTATCTCGGAAAGGGAGGGATTTGGGGAAAGTTTGATGAGCGATTTTTGGAGGAAATTTCATCAGCTTGGAAAAGTTTCCATAACATTTTCTCCTAAATCCACTTATTACTGAGATAATCAACAAAACATTACATCAAACTCGATTTTACAAATTTTACCAAACGAAACATGAAATTGTCCGAATGACGAGGGGTTCTAGAAGCAAGTGTCATGGGACATTTTTTGTGAGAAATTTCGCCTTGTTAAAAAAACTGTCTTGATATTTTCTCCTGAAAATCACGCATTGTTGAGATGATTAGATAATTAACAAACACTTGAAAAGGTACTCGATTTTTCACGTAAAGTCGATTTATCTCGATAGCCAGTGGTTTCAGAGGAAAATGCCATCAGACATTTTTGTAGGGAATTTCATCCCCTGCAAAAAATTCCTTTGACATTTCTTTCGAAAGCCCGTCATCTCCGAGATAATGGTAATTTATCAGTGAATTCATCAAATGCTAAATTCACCCATTCTCGACGTCTCTCACCTTTCGGGAGAGTGAAAAAATCATCAAGTCGTCAGACATTCCCTCGAATTATTCCAATTTATGTAGAGACAGTGTGAAATACTTTGTCGCACGGAGATCAGCGATTCGCCCGCTCGATTGACTCTTCATCCCCATTTGAAAATCATTCACATCATCCCCATACAAGATTTGCGTCGATAATCGATGGCTCTTCGTCTCTCTGTGTCAAATTATTTCACGTTCGTCAACCCTTCGTGCTATCACTCTTCCCTATATTTTTTATTCTCATTTTTTTTCTATTTTTTCATTGAATTTATGTCTGAGGAGAAAACAGTAAAATAATAAAATGGATTAAATGCTCAAAGCCAGTGGTCCGCTCCCAATTTTTCGATGTATACCATTATTAATATTTAATGAATATTCGAATTAGTGAGATAAGTTTCTAAAGTAAAAGAAAAAACACGAGAAAACGAATAAAACATTTATAAGTTATTTAATCCGATAATCATGGATCTGGTGTTTATTAATCGACCTTTTGGGATTTGTTGAGGGTTTGAGGATCTGTTGGGATTATTTCTGTATACGAGTTCAATCACTGCCTCGATGTCGACAGAGTACTCACAGGAATTGATTAATTGACCGATTGATTAATTATAGAGGAGTGAAAGTCAGAAGATGAAAATTGAAGAATTTCACATTTTTTTCATCCGCGAATATCTGGGGAACGAGTGTATTTAAGGGGAGACTACTAGATTTTTCACACGTTGAAGATCGATTATATAGATCGCAAAACGAATAATTAGTGCAAAAAAAAATTTTTTTATTGTTCGTTTGCCCGAAAACGCTTAAAATGCTAAAAACAGACCAGGGCCTCCAATTTCTGAGCTACAAAAGGTGTTTTTTTTTTTAAATTTTCGGAAAAATGTGTGGAACAACAATTACGAGCCAGTTTTTTGGAATTCGACTCCTACACAGCTGATTTCGGTTTTTTCATATAAAAAAATTCACTATTTGTGTAAAAAAATACAAAAAAGCAAATTTAGCCATGTAAGAGGCGAATTAAGAAAAACTATCTCGTAATTGTTATTCCACATATTTTTCCGAAAATTTTGAAAAAAAAAATCCTTCGTAGCTTAAAAATTGGAGGCTCTGGACTGTTTTAGGCATTTTAAGCGTTTTCGGGCAAACGAACAATAAAAACTTTTTTTTTTTAGTACTAATTATTCGTTTTTAGATCTATATAATCGATCTTTAACGTATGAAAAGTCTCACTCCAATAACCCACGACTTTTAAAACTCATAGTAGTCTCCTCTTAACAGGAAATGTCGGAAACATTCTTTGTGGGGAATATCTTTCTCCACCAAGAGGTCTACTGGCATATTCTCCCTCAAATCCTCTAGTTCCCGAGATATTCAAAAAATGAACTGAATGAAATTTGTTCGACATCTCCACCATTTCGATGAATCAATTAATTAATTAATTGATTAATTACTTTCGTTTTTACACAAAGTAATTTCTATTCTTCAAGTGATGATTATTCAAATAACAGGAAAACTTTTCAATTAAAAGTTGAACTAAAGTTTTTTTATCTAAAACTGATGAAAACAATCGAAAAATTTTCATTGTAATAATTAAATTTTCAAAATTTTCAATCATCAATTGCATTCGAAGAGAGAAAAAAAATTATAAAAATGGCAAACAGTAAAAAAACAACAGAAATTTGAATTTATGGATGCGAATTCTCTCGATTAAATCATGAATTCAAATTTGTGTTTATAATTATTCAACTTTCCATCATGAAAAAATTATTTAGAATTTTTTCTGTGCCAAATACACAATGAATCCTCAATTCAACCACCGATTTGCTGTTTGCGGTTGTGAGTAACTATAATTTTCTTATTCTCAAACTAAAATAAAAGAAAAAAATAGATTAAGAATTTCAAATACTCTGAAAGGAAAAAAACTGAAATATTCAACTGCTTTACGACCTATAAATGATTAATTTTCTAGTAGCATCAATTTGAAAAATAAATATAAGTAATGCCTAGGATAAGGCCCAAGAATTAAAACTAAATAAAACGTGAAAAAATGAAAAAAAAAATTGAAATAAATTAGTCTAGATGAGCGATCGTAGTTAACGTACTAATATCGATGGTTTTACTCGGACGAATATATCAGATAAGTTTAACTGTAAGTAAAGACGATAAGAAACAAATTGCTGGATTAAATAAATCATAGAGAGGATAAAAACACAAGTGTTTGTGTCTCTAATGTGCACTTTGATTCTTCATTAAACGAATACTTGCGATAATTTTTTACAGTTCCTATAATTAAATAAAAAACCGTAAACAACAGAAAATTGACTGCAACATTTTTTTTTAAACTTCAGAAGACTCATCGAAATCATAATGATAATGTAATTTTTTATCAAATGTAAATGTAAAGGGAGAGCTGGGTGTCCGTTGGAGACACGAATTAATTAATAAAAAACACTGATATATATTCAATAAAGATAATTGTTCATAGTAAAATAATTTTTAGATCTTTTTCTTACTAAAAACAATGACTGCAATATTTTTTTTTCGTCAAGTTTGTATTTTTATTTTTGCAAAATTTTTGAACTGCAATTTCCCGCCAAAACTTATTCTCATGCCCATTTTGTGGATGCGCCTTGAAATATTAACGCTTTCGCGCCTTTTACGAATGAGGTTATGTTTATTGCCGCCAAAATACTGGAGCCACTGGAGAGTTGTTTGTTATTTCTTTAGCGCTCGTTTTTGGTGATTTCTCCATGACAAAAAGTGTAGAATTGTAATTATTTAGTGTTAAAAGTAGTTGAATGTCCATGAAAAAACGAGTGCCTTCGGTTTGTGATGATAATTTAATCATAGAGAGTCAATAATTGACATTTGAAGAGTTGAGTTGTTGGTTTGTGTCGAGAATCTCCACGAGAAACGCAGGAACAATGGTGAGAGCTAACTTTTATAGGGGAGGGTAGGGTAGAATGGACACTTTTGACTTTTTAAAAAGTATTCATGACTCAGAAACATATTTATCAATTGAACTCAATCAAAGCTCATCACAAAAAGAAATCGTTGTTTTTCAATTGAAAAATAAAATTATTCCATTTCATGAACAATTCAACACGTCATGAGTAGGGAAGGGCGGGGTAAAATGGACACTGGACTTTTTTGTAATTGTGCATAATTCAGAAACAAATTTATCAATTGAGTTCAGGTTAGGCTCGCCACAAAGGGAAAGAATTGTTTTTTGTATTGAGAAAAAAATTATCAAATTTCATCAACATTTCAACCCCTCATTAACATTTTTAAAAAAGTCAAAAGGGTCCGGTTTACCCCAACCTCCCCTATTTCAAAAAAAAATCGAGTGTCAGTTTTACCTTACCCTCCCCTAATTATTTTTACAATTAGGGGAGGGTGGGGCAATATGGACAGCGGATTTAAATAATGAGATGAATTGGATTTAATCTACTGTTCCGACTTCATTTGAAGTTTATAAAACCAACACATTGTCCTAAGACTGTGTCGTAGGAGTTGTAAGGTGAAGCAAAGACGGGGTAAAATAGACACTTCGATTTCTTCCTCAATTGTTTATGTTTCCACAATGTTATTCAATTTCTGAAACACTAGTCACGACTACGATTTTCAAATTGAAACAAAAACTCATTTTTGACTATTCTTGTGAGGAATGGTAAACCAAATTTTTCTTTGCTCATTTACACGGACAAAAAAATTTAATGGAAAAACCTATGGAATTCGTTAGAAAATTCTATTGAATTTTTATTAGTTTTTGGCCAATTCTATCGAAATGTTCAATAGAAAATATTCAGTAGAAAAAGTCAATAGAATTCAATTTTTCCATATAACTTATTCTATTGAGATATTTTCTATAAAGTTTCCTCGGCTCAAATTTTCCAAGTTTTTTCGTTTGATTTCCTTGATGAGAAGAAAAGAAAAATAGAATGAAAAAAACTTGGAAAATTTGAGTCGAGCAAAGTCCATAGAAAATATATGAAAAGAATAAGTTATATAGAAAAATCGAGTTCTGTTGACTTTTTCTCTTGAATGTTTTCTATTGAACATGTCAACAGAATCAGCCAAAAACGTTGAGGAGAACAGAAATTCCATAGAAAACCATTCCTGCAATTCTTCTTTTGGACTACAAGATAAAAACTCTTCGACTTCAGTCAATCCAGAGATATTTATCCAGCAAAACGATTGAAACGGTGTAAGAATACCTTTCCTAAATTTTGCAGCTGTGTCAAGACCAAAACCACCCTCAACTTTCAATTTATTTTCATTCTCTAGAATGCATAGCCTTACAGAAGGCATTTCCATAAGAAACAAAGACCTTGAGAAATCGCACATTCCCTGTTCTAAAAAATGAATAAAAATAAATAATAAATAATAAAATAAATAAAAACTCCGAAATTCCCTGTTCTAAAAAATCAAAAGCGCCGATCATCCCCTAACGAAAAAATTACGTGTCCTAGAGTGAGCCAAGTTCGCCTCCTCCCCGCAGTCGCCAAGACGCTCCCACGTCCCCGGCCCCCGAGATAGACGAGCCCTTCGAGGACGAGGGTGACCTCCTCGGTGACGACGCAATGTCCCAAGAAGACATAGTCAACGATGAGGAAGCCGACGGCGAGGAGCTGTTCGGCGACAACATGGAGGCGGACTATCGCCCCATGCCGGCCCTCGACCGTTACGACCGCGCCCTGATGGACGACGACGAGTACTCCGAGCTCTCCCAGGGTGACCGAGCAGCCGCGGAGGCCGCCATGCGCAAGCGTGATCGTGCCGCGGGGATCTTTCGCGATGACCGCGACCTCCTCTACGAAGACTCCGACGAGGACGACACCCAGGCAACAAAACGCAGACGAGCAGAGAAGGCAGCAACCGGTGAAGTCGAGGACTCCGAGATGATCGAGTCCATCGAGAACCTGGAGGACACCAAAGGCCACAGTGTGAAGGAATGGGTGATGATGCTGGGTCCAAGAACGGAAATCACAAATCGCTTCAAGAACTTCCTCCGTACCTACACAGACGCCAAAGGCCACTGCATGTACAAGGAGCGAATCCGTCACATGTGCGAGAGCAATCAGTCGTCTTTCGTGGTAGAATTCCCAGTCCTCGCTAGCAAGGAGCACGTCCTCGCGTACTTCCTGCCAGAGGCGCCCTTCCAAATGCTCGACATCTTCGACGCAGTGGCTAAGGAGCTCGTCCTGACCATCTTTCCAAGTTACGAGCGTGTGACCTCTGAGATTCACGTGAGAATCTCCGAGCTCCCACTGATCGAGGAGCTCAGAACCTTCAGGAAACTCCACTTGAATCAGCTTGTCAGAACTCTTGGGGTTGTCACAGCGACCACTGGTGTCCTCCCACAGCTGTCTGTCGTCAAGTACGATTGTACCAAGTGTGGATACGTCTTGGGGCCATTCGTCCAGAACCAGAATACGGAGGTCAAACCTGGATCTTGCCCCGAGTGCCAGAGTGTGGGGCCCTTCATGGTGAACATGGAGCAGACGATCTACAGGAACTACCAGAAAATTACTGTGCAAGAGTCACCGGGGAGAATCCCAGCGGGTAGAATACCCCGAAGCAAGGATTGTATTCTGCTAGCTGACCTTTGCGATCGATGCAAACCTGGGGATGAGATTGATCTCACTGCGATCTACACAAACTCTTATGATGGATCTCTCAATACTGAACAGGGATTCCCGGTTTTCTCTACTGTATTATTGGCGAATCACGTTTTCGTCAAGGATTCGAAGGAGATTGTTGATTCTCTCACTGAAGAGGACATCTCGAGCATTCTGAAGCTCTCGAAGGACCACAGAATTGTCGAGAGGATCATTGCGAGCATCGCACCATCGGTTTATGGTCATGAGTACATTAAGAGAGCACTTGCTCTTGCCATTTTCGGAGGGGAGTCGAAGAACCCCGGGGGGAAACACAAGATTCGAGGGGATATCAATGTGCTTTTGTGCGGAGACCCGGGTACCGCCAAGTCGCAGTTTCTCAAGTACACGGAGAAGATTGCGCCGAGGGCAGTGTTTACGACGGGCCAGGGGGCGTCGGCTGTTGGGTTGACGGCTTATGTGAGGAAATCACCGGCTACCAGGGAGTGGACTCTCGAGGCTGGGGCTTTGGTGCTCGCTGATCATGGGATTTGCTTGATTGATGAGTTCGATAAGATGAATGATCAGGATAGGACGTCCATTCATGAGGCGATGGAGCAACAGAGTATTTCGATTTCTAAGGCTGGGATCGTTACGTCCCTGCATGCCAGGTGTTCGGTCATTGCGGCTTCTAATCCGATTGGGGGAAGGTATGGAGAACCTCTATTTCGAATTGACATGTAACAATCTATGTCCGGAATTTTCTCGGCGAGGGTAATGTGGATCTACACGAATATCCTAAACTACCTGCCCTGAATTTTTTTTCATCTTTCGTAATCCAAAATTGTCAATTGAGTGGGACATCATGTAGAAATTCCCAAAAATTATGATAGAATGATAAAAAAAATAGAAAAAATTCTGAATTTTTTCAAAGAGCGTTTTTAATTGAGATTCAGAATGATTTGAAAAAAGTGGTAATTACAAATATATGATTCGCTGCGGCAAATTATCTATTAGCTGTCATTTTCCATGGTGAATAAAACATTAATTCCTCATGGGAAGTGGCAGCTAGGTATCTCAATTTTCAAAACAGTGGTATGTAGTCATCTGCCATTCTTATGTGATAAAAGTGTGATTAAAAAATTCTCCAAAATATTACAACTTTTTTCAAAGAGCCTTTTCCGTAATAAATGTCTCTGTGCAGTGTGGGAAAAGATTTACGAAATCAGTCTTCCCCCTGCATGATATTGGGTGACAGGCCGCCATTTGTCACCGTAAATCAGATACATTTTTTAAGTTCTTGTTATTCAACTTATTCTGAATATAAATTAAAAATGCTCTTTGAAAAAATTGAGAATTTTTTCTCCTTCTTTTAAATTATTCATTGATAATTTTTCAAAACTTGTGCATGATGCAGGACTTAATTGACGATTTCAGATGACGAAAGATGAAAAAAAACATCGAGATAACGTTCGAAAGATAGTTCACCCGGGCCGTAAAAAAACTAATCGATGAATTAAAGTTTAATTAATGGCGATTGATAGGGCTCAACAATATCTACATTTGAAAAAAAAAGATTTACTTCCAGCCATTCATTAGCGAACAATTGCATTTTCAGAATTTTTGTATCATAATGGTCCGATATAATACTAAAAATCCAAAACTTGAATTTGAACGATTCCAATGCTTCCATTCGGAAGCAAAAATGAATGAAATCTTGCGTTAAAAATTGAGGGAAATTAACCATTTTTGTGACCAAAATGGGTAGTTTTCCGAATAATTCATTTCAATTTTCATCACAATCAACAGTGAAAATTATAAAAATTGGTTTTATTAAGTGGGTACCGAGGTAAAATTTGAAAATTTTCGATTTATGAAGATAGCTGTCTACCGACTTTTCATATATCATGGGGTACATAAAAAAAGTACGGAAGATTTTGGACCCCATTTTACCCCGCACATCAAGCAAAAAAGTTTTTGAATTTCAAATGCTCCTCGCATAACAATTTTCACCCGCTTTAAACTTCTTTTTTTCAAAAGGTTCGTTAGATTCCACTCCGTAAAATTTAGGATTTTTCCAATTATCTCAATTAGGCCATCGGAAAATTAATTTTTGCTCCCTCAATGGAAGCATTGAAATCGTTCTATTTTCCGATTCTCTAATTTTGCTCGGAAATTATGTGGAACGGTCTGAAACGTAAAAATACGAAGTTCGACGACTGGTGGTCAATTGAAGAATTAAAGGACTAAAATAATTTAAAAAAATCTAAAATTTTGTCAGATAGGCATTAATGAGAACCAACTCTGCGCTCTATTCGGCGGATAATAGAGCCAGGCCACACTTCGATTCATTTGAAGAAATGTGAGTCTGTTCGTAATTAAATTTTTATTCAACTAATTTAACTTCAACAATTGTCCCGTGTTCAGGCAATCTTAGCAAAGAGGTTTAAATATTACGGTTTTTCTGGTAATTATTTTGAATATGTCCACAGATACGACGCCAGCATGACCTTCTCCGAGAACGTGGACCTCTCGGAGCCGATCGTCTCCAGATTCGACATCCTCTGTATCGTCAAGGACGAAGTAGACCCAATGCAGGATAGACACCTAGCCAAATTCGTCGTCAACTCCCACATCAAGAACCACCCCACCAATGAAGAGAGGAATCTCCCTGAGGAACTCCTCGACAACACTGCAGTCGAGGACATCTCCATCCCCCAGGACCTTCTGAAGAAGTACATCGTGTACGCAAAGCAGAACATTCATCCCAAGCTGACGAACGTTGACCAGGATAAGGTCGCCAAATTGTATTCCCAGTTGAGGCAGGAGAGTTTGGCCACTGGAAGTCTTCCCATCACAGTCAGACACATCGAGAGCATCATCAGGATGTCCGAGGCAAGTGCTAAGATGCACCTCCGAGACTATGTCCGAGAGGATGATGTCAATCTGGCGATAAGGATGGCGCTGGAGAGCTTCGTCGACACCCAGAAGTACTCGGTTATGAAGAGCATGAGGCAGACCTTCCAGAAGTATCTGACTTTCAAGAAGGATCACAGTGAGCTGTTGTATTATATCCTGAGACAGATCACACTGGATACTCTGGCGTTCCAGAAGGCTGTGAGGGGAACCAGGGTGACCACTATCGAAGTCCCTGAGAAAGATCTCGCCGACAAAGCTAAGAGAATCGATATTCATAACTTGCAACCGTTTTACGAGAGCCCTGTTTTCAAGAACAATAACTTTGTTTATGATTCGAGGAGAAAGGTCATTGTGCAGACACTTCCTGATGCTGAGGAGTGATTTCAGGGGATATTTAAGATGATGATGATGATAATGCTTGTGAATAGTTTGGAGCCTTTTTTAATAAATTTTTTTCTTACATAAATTGGCCAGAATGATTTGATTCGTCTGTAGAAGTCGAGAACGATCATGTTGGCAATTATGCTTATTTATTATGTATTCATTCATTATGTATTATCTAGCGATCTAATTTCACTACACTACTACTCGATTTTTTGGAATTTGGTCACTAGATTTGTTTATACTGTATATTATTTTGTTTTATTTTTTCGCCTTTTCCGTCTTGAGGATTATATTAAGTTAATTTGATTCATTCTTATTCTTGATATAAATATTTTTGGCAACTGTGAAACTGCGCCTTTTACGGTCCTACCCCGAATAACCCCATCAAATATTTTTTCGAATAATGAAAGAATACCCATCAATTTGATTTCTATCCTTATCTTTTGATAGAATGATGAATGTAATGAATGCCATTGAATAGCAAAAATCACAAATTGGAGACTGAAAATTTTTAAAAAGGGATGATCGATTAGAAACTTGTTTTTCTTCATTTTGTTGGTGGAAACTTGGAATCACTGTTTTTTTCGAATAGAGGCGGAATGTTTTGCAATTTTATCATCCACTTTTAACGAGAAAAAAAATGGAAAAACTCAATTTTTCAATGTCTCCGGAAAGTTTTAAAAGCGATATATTTTTTCGAATAATGGAAGAATACCCATAAATTCGATTTCTATCCTTGTCTTTTGATAGAATGATGAATGTAATGAATGCCATTGAATAGCAAAAATCACGAATTGGACTGAAAATTTTTAAAAAGGGATGATCGGTTAGAAACTTGTTTCTCTTCATTTGGTGGTGGAAACTTGGAATCACTGTTTTTTTCGAATATAGGCGGAATGTTTTGGAATTTTATCATCCACTTTTAACGAGAAAAAAAAATGGAAAAACTCAATTTTTCAATGTCTCCGGAAAGTTTTAAAAGCGATATATTTTTTCGAATAATGGAAGAATACCCATAAATTCGATTTCTATCCTTGTCTTTTGATAGACTAAATAGAATAAATGACAGAAATTGAGAATTGAAGACTAAAAATTTTATCGGGTTATCATCCTCCTCATATAGGACGGCATAGCTATGGTTATGGAGGGCACTGATAGGCTGTTGTCGCCTGTCAGTTTGTGTTTTCTTTTGGTTTATTTCTGGTTAAGATCCACGAACGACTGATGGATTGATAAGCATAAATTATTGCCCTGATGAAGGACACCTTGTGTGTCCGAAACGTTGGCACAAATGGAGGTTTTTGGATCTTCTGTTTTATTTCGAGTAATTAGTAGAATTGCAGTAGTGGCCGTAAAAGGCTGAGAAGTGGGAGTGTATATTTTTGGAGGGATTATTATTATGTAATAATAATACCAAGTGGATAGCCATGTGTGTGAAGGCTCTGACTGGAAACCTAAGGGTCATGGGTTCAAACCCCACCTCCGGCGATTTTTCACATGTCCCCAAATTGATTCGTATAATCAGAGATCGGCATCAATCATTATTTTAGTAATATTAAGAGAATTTTTCCTTAAAAAATAATTAATCTTTAGAATTTAGAAAATATTAAAATAATTGACAATTTAAAATTTCAAATAACAATTAAGTAAATAATTGGAAATTTCCTGAACAGCATTAAAGATTATTCAAATAATCGTCAATCTTCTGAATTCAATTATTGGTGGGTAAAATAATTCAGAATTAAAAAATTTAATTGTTGATTAATAATTGAAAATTGTCAAGTTCTATTGATTAGGTATTTATGAAATTAATGTCAATTATAATTTATGATTATGCCTGTCTCTGCGTATAATGCACGCTTCGATCAACATAAGAGATGAAATACTATTATATAATAATAATTGATGGTTCATTAATAGTTCCCTCGAATCGTTCAATTAACGTAGAAAAAAATCACTTGTCCTTGAATAATTTCAATCACAAAATTGTCTTTCTCTTTATTCTATACATAAAATATTCATTTTGCGGTAATGAGTTGTTTTGTTCAGTTGTATTTACAAACAGTCATATGAAATATGAAAAATAGTGCTCGTGAGATTTATCGATAGGATTACGATCTGCGTTTCTGCTTTTTGCGACGTTTCTTTGATGGTTCTGAGTCACTGCTCGAGGAGGAGCTGCTAGAGGAACTGCTAGAGCTGCTGGACGAGCTCGAGGAGCTCTCACCGCTTGAACTCGAATTTGAGTCACTGTCTGAACTCGAGTTCGAAGTGCTGCTGTCACTGTCACTGCTGGAGGAATCTGAGTCACTCGAACTACTTGATGACCCTGAGTTTGTTCTTTTTGATTTTTTCGGGAGAGATTTTTCTGTTTTCTTAGGCTCTCTGGAATCGGTTAATGACATTTTTACAATTTCAAGTAACGATTGTGGGGGAGGGTGGGGCAATATGGACACCAGATTTAAATAATGAGTTGAATTGGATCAAATCTACTGTTTTGACTTCATTTGAAGATTATAAAAACGAACACATTGTCATAAGACTGCGTCGTAAGAGTTGTAAGGTAAAGCAAAAACGGGGTAAAATGGGCATTTGATTTCTTTCTTAATTTTTTATGTTTCAACAATGTTATTCAATGTCTGAAACACTAGTCATGACTACGATTTTCAAGTTGAAACAAAAACTCGGTTTCGACTATTGTTGTGACAGATGGTAAACTAAATTTTTCTTTGCTCATTTATCTTACACTCTGCCCATTGTTTTATGGTGATTTTCTTTGTGAGTACGAAAGTCGCCATCTTACAAATTTCGCAAATGGACAAAAAGTGAGTTGTGTAAGAGGTGCAATTGTTCATTGAAAACAATAAATAATGTCAAAGTTATTTCAATAGTAAAACAAGAAATCCAAAGCTACTCTAGATTTCAAACTTCAATGCAAAATTTGATAGAGTTGAAGTTTATTTGTTAATATTTCTTCTAACTCTATTTTCTCTCTATAAAAAGATACCGGCACGATTCTATTGGAAAATGTCTGTTAAAAATTTTCGTGATTGAAAGTTGAATAGGGCCAACTTTTTTGGGTGTCAATTTAACCCAACTCTTGAATAATTTTTCGGTTGTGGACTTTGTCAAGAAGCAATTTTAAAAAATTCGATTATTGAAAAAATTTTCAGTCCATTTAGAATTTAAAAATCAAATTTATAAAAAAAAAACTAAAAAACTAAATATTTAAAATAATATTATATAATATTATTATTTTATATAATATTTTAAATTTTTTGTATTATTTTATTTTTTTGTTTTTAATTTGTAAATTAAAAATTTTTTTTTAATTAAATTTTTTTTTTGTTTATCATACGGATTTATCAGGTGTCTATATTGCCCAATGAAACAATTTTGTGAAATTTGAATTTTGAAAAGAAAAATTTCCACTATTTTCCATACAGTTCTTGACTTTCTGCATTTTCTTAACATTCAAATATCATTTTCTTCATGTTTTTCTATTAATTCTCCTCTTTTCATGATTAAAAACTTGAAATAAATATTTCATTCAATGCTTTAGGTTCGAGTATTCCTCCGTCGTAATTCTCAACAATCGGGCTAATTTTTCAGCTAGTTTAAAAATAATTATTGATTTTTATCAATGATTGATTAATTAATCAACAAATCTTACAAATTTCCTGATTCAATATTCTTCAGTGCTTTCTTCAACTGAACCGTTCTCGACGATCTGTGAAGATACTTTCGTTTTCCTTTGCATTCATAACTCCAATGTCCCATCTCCAGACACTTCTGACACCTCATGCCCTGAGGGTATGGATTCCTGAACAAATAAAAGAATGCAAAGATAAAAAATGAACAAAAGTCTTCAATACAAATTAACAACAACAAATAATCGAACTTTAAACTCATAGTGAAGTAAAGAAATGGATTTTGTACAATCGTATTTGTTTTTTTTTAAATAATTATTGATTATTGTCAATGGTTATTAATTAATCAACAAATCTTACAAATTTCCTGAAACAATATCCTTCCGTGCTTTCTTCAACTGAACCGGTCTCGATGATTTGTGAAGATCCTTTCGTTTTTCTTTACATTCATAACTCCAATGTCCCATCTCCAGACACTTCTGGCACCTCATGCCCTGAGGGTATGGATACCTGAACAAATAAAACAATACAATACAAAGATTTTTTAAAAATCAATACAAATGAAGAACAACAAATAATCGAACTTTAAATTCATAGCGAAATAAACAAATTGATTTTGAACAATTGAAATATACATTTCTATTGTTGAACTCTCATTGTTTATCCGACCAGAATTGACGCCGTTGACGCTAATCTCCCCGCCCTAACCTCATCCCACGAGATATTGACCAGTTCGGCTTGAACTCTAGTCTCTCATAAATAAATAATGGAAGATAATTAATGTTGGTTGACTCACGGTTTTTTGAACAATTCCAATCCATTCGAACTCATCACACTGGCACAATCATGCACTCGTGCGGTTGAGTAAACCAAAATAAATCCACAGCAACATCGTTTTAATGTCCCGCTCCTCTTAAAAAAAATCCGTATCTTTTCTTTATCTATTCTATTCGCGATCACGTAGAAGTAGGAGCCATCAAGTGGTTTCTCCACTAACTACTATTGGCGGGCAACCAATGAGATTAAAGAGAATCCATGATCTCATTGTTTGAGCTCCATCATTGGTCGCCTTCGAGAGATCTCATTGGTTGCCCCCCAAGAGTAGTTAGTTTAGAGACTACTTGGTGGCTCCCACATCTACGTTGCGATCGCGAATTGGATTGTACATACAATCGTCGAAAAACGTTCAAGGAGTAACTAGACGTTATTTGGCCCAAGTGGGCCCAAGCTTGTGCCAATCACGTCTAGTTACTCCTAAAACTTTTTTTGACGATTGTACATATATAAATCCTAGCTCCTGATACCTGTATTTTGAAATGCATTCAATCATAGACAAGAAATTGGAATTTTTCCATTAGAGTTCACGGTCCCAAGTAGCAAACCTTGCGAAAGATATCTGAAAGTATACCAAAAAGGCTGACTAATGTCCGTCCAAAAGGTATCTTGCAGTCATACGATAACTTTTAGTTAACTTCTAGGTAACTTCTAGACACAAGTTACCTTTTTGGACAGACATTAGACAGCCTTTTTGGTATACTTGCAGATACCCTCCAGCACTGTGCTGCTTGGGGTGGTAATTAAATTTGTAATTTTTTATTCCTCATATCAATATTAGTATATTTCGTAACGAGTGCAAAAAAGTGTTTTTTGGCGAGTGGGAGGTTTTTGGCGAGCCGAAGGCGAGTGATATAATCCCACGAGCTAAAAAACTTTTTTTCATGAGTTACGAACAATATTCTTCATCACGATGTGGCGGAAAAGTTCACTTTTCGTCACAGCGTGATGAAAAAGAATTATTTAAGGATAATCGGGCGTGCCCGGAGGGTTAGAAAAAAAGCAGCCATTTTTCTCTTTTATTTTTTACGTATTCTTTAAATGATGGAAAAGGCAAGTGCAAAGTTTCAGACTGCTGGGGAACATGGTTAATTTATTATGAATTTTTGAAAAAGTGCTCAGTTAACCCGTGATCTTATGGAAATTACAAAAAAAACTGCAAAACTCAAAGAAAAAAAGCAGCCAAAGTTATGAAACTTTAGACACATTTAGAACATGTGATCAACGATTTTTTGAGTGAAAAAGATTGTCGCCTAGGAACATTGTTTATTAATAATAGCGAAAAAAGTACTGAAAAATGAAATTTCTGCGCACGCAGCCCAAACGAGCAGCATCTCAAGTACCGATCGGGTGGGGGTAGCGCGGTCAATTTAAACGTCTCTTGTGAGAGCGATGAAGCGTTGTGATTGGAGCTCCTTCGAGCCAGTGGTACCAGCTCCTGTTGAAAAAAAAAATACTACCGACGATGTTGCCACTTTTTCGCATGGAATAATATTTTTTCATTTATTTAAAAAAAAACAATCTGAAAATCATTCTATGCGTGGACCAGATACAAATAAATTTGATTAGCTCCAAAAATAATTTTTAACTGGAGATACTCCCTAATATTGCCTGAATTTTGAATCCGAATGGGAAATTTTTTTGTTCAGTGATTGGTTTTCTGCAGGAAAACAATAGAAACCCCTCCGCCTCACCTCCGACATTTCCTCCTCGCCCGATTATCCTTAAGACACAGATAATCCCTCCAATATCAAAAATTTGTATAAAATTTCAAAGGCCTCAACTAGGGAGTTTTTGCAAAATTGAAACAGATGGCAGCAGGGCGTTAGCCTCTTCATTTATCAAAGGCATTGAACGAAGATAGTTAGATCCATCCTATCCTTGTTTGATTTATTGAAAAGTCGGTGGGCACCGAGTACCATTAGTTCGTGAATTGGCCGAAAAACTCCAATTATTTGACTGCCAAATGACCGTTGGGAAGGAGAAAAAGTAAATGGAATTTCGTGTTCCTCTGAAAATTCAAGTAAAGTCCCATTTTTTTAGCCGTAGGAAGACGAAAATTTCACAATTTACATGAATTTTCAAGTGAAAATGAATATTAACTGCCGAATTCCCTGAACTTTTCTAGGAATTAGTTTAAAATTCTTGGAATTCCAGGAATTTTTAAAGGAATGCCCTGAAAATTCAGACGAATCTGGAATTTAAGGAGAGATCTCTAAATTTTCCTGATTTTTCATTAATTTTCCCGGAATAATGAAACTGAAATTTACAGTTTTCATGGATTTTTCCGTGAAATTATCAATTTTCAATGACAAAATTCCTTGAACTTTCAGTGGAAATGTTACTTCTTAGAACTTTCCAAGACTCTTAACGGGAATTTCAGTACAAAATTTTGAACAGTACATTACATCTCTGATTTGACCAATCAGAGAATCGGGATAGAGTTCAGCGACAGTAACTGACCAACAGACCCAAGTAGCAAACCTTGCGAAAGATATCTGAAAGTATACCAAAAGGGCTGACTAATGTCCGTCCAAAAGGTATCTTGCAGTCATACGATAACTTTTATCTAACTTCTAGATAACTTCTAGACACAAGTTACCTTTTTGGACAGACATTAGACAGCCTTTTTGGTATACTTGCATATACCCTCCAGAACTGTGCTACTTGGGGACCCTCCAGAACTGTGTTGCTTGGGTTCATATGGTGGTCATAGGGACCCTACGTCGCTACTAGGGGTCTATGCGAACTAGCAAATATGTGGTGACACCTGGCAGTGGTAAGCGACAATTGCAACGGAAAGAAGAAGTCGATTCCATTTTAAAGAAACTAAAAAAACCCAACCTCTCTCTTTAGAATCGTGGTAAACATAATCATCATATTCTCATTCGTACGAGAAATTGGTTGAAATAATATATAGCCTCGAGAGAGTGCAAATACCGAGGGAGTCCAATCGACGCAAAAGCCACCACAGTTCGATTATAATCACCCTCATTGCTATTACTCCGTAGACATTCCGTTGCGCTGCCTAACGAGAGTAAACATAACGGAAGCTAAGCGAGTTATTACGTCGAAGACTTTTGAGGGGTTAAAAAATTCATTGAGTGCTCATATTGAGGAACGAATAATGCTAGTGGGATTATTCGCTGTTTGGTCGAGTTTTTAGGTTAGTGTGACTCGTTCAGAACAATTTGGTCTTGGGACGATAAGGCACGGTAGGACTGGGTGCTTGCTCTCATCTGCTCGGACACTTGATCATTTTTTTTTTTATTCATGACTTTATTCAGGAGAAATCCATTGAGTTCTATTTGGTGATGCATATCGAGAGTGATAATAGACCGATCAGGGCAAGAGTAGTGCATGAATTATTTTGTTTCTTTACCGTGTATATATCCATTTAGCTGTGGAACAGTGGATTAGAAAATCGAAGAGTGCGATAACTTGAAGAGTGTGAGACGTTATTTTCAGCGGAGACTGACTCGAACTCTTTCACTTTGTTATCAAGAGGTAATAGGAGTCAACATTATTTATCGTTTTTTAATTTGATTAATGATAAGTATGGGGTGGAGTGAATATCAGGGTAATTTTGCTAAGACCTTTGGAATGAGGGGGTTCAGAGGGATTTGTTGCACGATTTTTTTAATGATACTCTAATGGGATGCCAAATGTCTGGGTTTCAAAGAATTGCGAAATTCAGAAATGGTGGCGACATTATTTTTAAGGTTATTTTGTCGTATATATGAATCCATGTAATCCTTGTAGATAATTGGCTGGACTGCGTACTGGAATTGTCGGAAAATTTTCAATTTTCAATTACCTCACTAATTCCAAAGTTCATTTGCAGAGAAATTCACTGAGAGACCTTTACTGCAGATAATTTTATGAGCTGTTAAAATGGTTTTTCAATCTTGTCATTGTTTAATTCTCAGCTTGAAATGAATTAGCCCTAGTGGGGATTCGCACGTGGATCGGAACGTCCCTGATTTATGACAAGAATTTGATTGTCGTTTTTCGTTTATCAAAATCTCATCTGACAACAGGGTCAATTATTTGAATACAAAATATTTGTAAACAATTACGCACTTCGCAAATGTCTGAAAAAATTGAGGATTGGAGGAATGTATCTAGAGTCCTGCCTTATAAATAATTCATTCCTGCATAATTCATAGTATCAGAAATCTCAAGGAATGATACCCTGAGAGAAAAATGACAAAGTTCTCAGACAAGTCTTACTTGTGCCGAGAAAATGGTTTTTTGAAAATTATCAGAAAAGGATTTTTTTGTGCCAAACATGCAGAGAGTGCGCCGGAGTGAAAAATTTTTGTCGCAAAAATAGATTGAGTAGTTGAAAAAAATTGCATTCTCTTTACACGCAAGAAATGGAATTTCTAGCACTACTCCTTCGTTATTCGATACTCCCATACGTATTTTGCTCCCGAAAAATCTTTGTTTTATGCGAAACAAGGGATAGTAGTTTTTCGTTTCGGCTGTCTAATAATCACAGACAAGAAATGAACCCTTAAATGAAACAATAATAATTATATGATAGCAATCTTGTAACTTAGGGATAAAATATTTGTTGATAAATTTTCCTCTATATGAGATATTTTCATCCTGAAAAGGCACCGTCTGGTGTGAATTATCCGCCTCTCGAGCCAAATATTTCGTTGCTGTCGAAAGCAGAACAATTATTCATGTTTGAGACTTTCAAATTCGAACCGAACAAATTCTTTTTTGGCAATTTTCAACTAGCGATTTTGTTGGCCTAAACAAGACTTGGTTGACCACGTGTTTGTTTTTCTCTCTGTGTACATTAAAAAGTTTAGCAGTGCTTTCACGTAAGCATCTCAGAAAAGACTAGTTATTCAAATTATCTTCTCAAACCCCTCATTTTTATTCACACCCCCTTTTGACGAAAACTTGTGAAAAAAAACTTGTGAAAAAAATCTTTTATATTTCAGAATTTTAGAGCACACATCTTCAAATATAAGAGATTGAGGGAATCCATCAAGAGACCTTTCGTGCAGACAATATTTAATGTCCCAGGTGGAAGATCTCTTGACATTCCTCCTTCATGTATTCAGGGTGTCCAGCCGTCAGGGAAATCTGGAAAACCGGGAATTGTCAGGGATTTGATTGGTCTGGAAATGTCAGGGAAAAGTCAGGAAATTACGACAACTTTCTGGAATTAAAAAATTTGAAGCTTGTTTTCTCCAAGTAACTAAATTTTTGGGAATCCTTCTGTTGACAAAAAACGTTGTCCTGGAATTTGATCTCAAACTTACTTAGAAAAGTGGGATGTTAACATCTTCCCGTGGGATGAGACTGAGAACCCACTGTTTTTGCGGATTTTCTATAGAAAATTCTAAATTCAGCAGTCTACGTTTGAAAGGAATTCTCGAAAATCAAGATTTGGTGGAAATATTTGAAAAATATTCACCACAAATATACGAACATTCAATATTTTTTCAAATATTTCCACCACAATATACAAACTGCAAAAACACTGAGAGTTTCAGCCTGGTTCGCTAGAGAGATGTTAGCATCCTAATTTTCTAGAAAAATTTTTCGCTGGACGTATTTTTGTTGAAAAGTTGACAAAGCGATCACCTCTTAAGGGGACACCTCGCTAAAATTGAAAAGTCTTTGAAAATTCCCCTAGCCATACTTCCTTTATTGCGCAATTTCCATCTGATGTAGATTTTTGTATTCCACAATTTTCGTTAGACTCTAGAAAATGAAATTAAGTACCCATTTTACGTCATAAATTACGGACAATAGCCTATGAAAAAAATTTTTCTTTCAAAGCACTCTTTTTTGTTTGTTCTTGTATAATGTCTAAAAAATCGAGTGGAGCAGATGGACTAAATCTAAAAGATTCAATTTTTTCTCAATTCATTCTATGCAATTAAAAACGAACACTCAATTTTCATTCATTCATTCATTCATTGGGCTTGAGTAAACACTCAATTTTATTCTTTGAAGTCTGACGAACATTGAAAAAAAATCTGAATTGGCTGAAAATTACGATCCAAGGAAAATATTCACTTGATGGCTCTTGGATGACAATTCACTTGATGGCTCTTTTCACCAATCAAAGATAATTTCGCCAATCAAAGACTAAATGTAAAAGATTCCATTTCTTCTCAATCCATTCTAGCAATGAAAAACGAACACTCAATTTTATTCTTTGAAGTCTGACGAACATTGAAAAAAAATCTGAATTGTCTCAAAATTATGATCCAACAAAAATTTTCAATATGAAAATAGAAAATGACAACGAAAATTCACTTGATAGCTCTTTTCACCAATCAAAGATAATTTCGCCAATCAAAGACTAAATCTAAAAGATTCCATTTCTTCTCAATCCATTCTAGCAATGAAAAACGAACACTCAATTTTATTCTTTGAAGTCTGACGAACATTGAAAAAAAATCTGAATTGTCTCAAAATTATGATCCAACAAAAATTTTCAATATGAAAATAGAAAATGACAACGAAAATTCACTTGATAGCTCTTTTCACCAATCAAAGATAATTTCGCCAATCAAAGACTAAATCTAAAAGATTCAATTTTTTTTCAATCCATTCTAGCAATGAAAAACGAACACTCAATTTCATTCTTTGAAGTCTGACGAACACTGAAAAAACATCTGAATTGTCTCGAAATTATGATCCAACAAAAATTTTCAATATGAAAATAGAAAATGACAACGAAAATTCACTTGATGGTTCTTTCCGCCAGCCAAACATAATTTCACGGGAATTTCCTCAATTTAACCAGAAAAAGTCCGGGAATTTTGTTGAAACTTCCCGGTTTCACAGGACACCCTATGCCCCCAGTTCCCAAGACATCCCGAGAACTGTCCAATATTCTATTTTATTCCCATCACCTCCCCAAACCCTCTCCAAAAGCATGGAAAAACCAATAACAAATGTTTTCTGTTCCAGATCTATTGCCAAGCACCCCAACACTCCCCTCCCGCGAAGTTTGCCCTAAACCCCTGTCGCTATCCCTCAAGCGGCCACGAAAAAATGCTCCAGACAGCATTGACAATCACCCCCGCAGCCCGCTGGTGATGATCCCCCCACTTACATTGGATCAAATGTGCTCACCTCAGATAAAGGTGCGATGAGTAGTAGTGGCTTCCGAGAACGAGGCTTCGTACCACAGGGGCGTTTCGAGGGGTCACACGCCGGCAACCAGGGGGATGGTCCTCGCCAGAGCAATACTCGCGGCTTCTCCCGAGGTTCCTTCAACCCTCCACGTCGAAATGACCGCCCACAAATGGACACGTGGCCCCCTCCAAACCCCCAGTCCTTCTACCAACACAACCCCCACAACGCGCCTCAAACCTGGCAGAGTCGTGGACGTTTTCAGGGAAATTTGAGGCATCAATTCCGAGGGGGGTCCAACTACCCTGCCCGCGGCACCCGAGGCTCCTTTCCCCGAGGCACAGCCCCGAACTTCAGATCCCCGAATGGCAGAGGAAGCCAGAATCAATATCCCAATCAAGACTGCAGATGGAGATTTCCCTATCGAGATTTTCCACCGCAGAACGAGAAGCCCGAGGATCCTGGACCCCCTCCCCTAGGCTCCGAGGAGGAACGCAGACAAAAAATAACAGACGCAGTTGACGAACTGAAGCGCAAGCTCCTGTGCAACGATGGAACCTCCACTGAGGACATGAACCTCTGGGACGACGACTTCAACATTCCTGGACCTGAGCCAGGGGATGAGGGAACACTCAAGGGAATACCTGAACTGATGCACGGACCCCCTGAGATCGCCCTCACCACTAGTGACCTCAAGGACATTGGAAGAGTCGACGTGGACTCTGGACAGAAGTCCACGAACATCAACGAGAATGATCCCGACTGCGAGATCATCGACGTTGCCAAGAGCGTGAAAACATTCAGTGAAATAACCATCCACGACTCTGAGGAGATACCCCTGGATTTGCCTGAGAACAGCAATCCTGATCCTCAGATTAATGCACAGGAGAATCTCCCCGAGGACGAAGGAGATTTCACGAACGACGAGTGTTTCCTGAAATCAATTGAACTCAATAACTTCAACGATGACTTCAATATCCCCTCAAATAACGACGGGATTACTGACGAAAATGTATCAGAGGATTGTCCAAACCCTTCAGACGCACCTCCAGATCCAGAAGACGTCGGCGAAGCCCCGAGAAACGACGAAAAATCCCCAGAGCCTGCAAAACCAAACGACGATCTCCAGAGTTCCAATCTCTCATCGATGCATCCATCCCCAGTGGAAAGAGCTTCTCCTCATCCGTTTGAACTTCCTCAACGCAGAGAGCCCTCCCCCGACGACTTTGTCGATCGAAAAATCTCAAATAAATCGAGAAGCGATGTTAACAGAAACAAACCTCGAGTGTGCCCTGTCGAGTTCACCCCCGAGTCTCTCCCCAACGCTAACTCTCCAACAACTGAATCCAGAGAATCCACGAGCCTCCATAAATCGCCGCGCAACTTGAATTTTCCCCAAAAAATCACCGTCAACATCAAGAATCCGTTGGATAAACGATTCACTCCACCTCCATTACCAGCAAACAGAGCGCCGCAACCAGCGGAGTTCGATATTCTCCAGCCGCCGCCAGTTTTTGATCCACGGAAGAAGAACAAAGAGCTGCAAATTGGCAATTTAATGCCGGATTACAATGTCATGTGTCCTGGAGGCTACTCGATGCCCCCGATGATGAATCTACCACCAGTGGATTACGGTATGGGACCTGGTTACAGCTCCATGACGCCATTCGTCCCCATGAACTATCCCCCAGTCATTCCTCCGTTGGATTATCCCACTCCATTGGGCCCTCCACCTCCCCTTAACAGTAATTTGAATGCCGGATTAAATCCCAATTTGAATCAAATTCCAATGCCCGAGAATCCACCCCCCGCTGCCAACGAGGACGACGCCTTCAGGGAGTTGAGAAAAGCCATGGAATTTGCCCAGGAACTCATGGGAATGGGCGAAACTGACGACATTAATTTCGAAAAAGAGTGTGAAAATGGTTTTGATAATTTTCCAACACTTCCTGATTTGCCGCCACCACTTCCACCTCTGCCAGTGCCGCCGGCTGAGGAAGAGATTCAAAAGAAATCTAAATCGAAGAAGAAGAAGAAGAAAAAAGAGACGAGTCAAGAGGTCGAATCCCCCGAATTTCCCTCGGTATCTTCAGTTCTTGGTGACTCCACGGCTGCTCCAGCTGCTGCTTCAGCCCCTTCCATTCCCCATCCTCCATCACCATCCATCACTCCTCCACAAACCATCAGTACAACCCCCCCACCTCGGACCATCACCACAACTCCCCCAGTAATGATAAAGAAGGAAATCATGTCTCCAACAAAAGAGGATCGCCCTAAAGTGACATTTAACCTGAGTCTCCCATCGAAAAAATTGGAGCAATCAAATGACTGGAGAGAGCAAGTCGTGTCACCAGTACCAGTGGTTGAACCTGACGTAAAACCAGCAGCAGGTCAAGCCGAATCTACTAAGAGAGCCGAGAAATTGGAGAAAAAAATGGAAAAAGTCGTTGAAAAACCGGAAAATCATCCAAAAAAGCAGCTTCCCACCTTGGATCTGATGGACCTCCTCAGATCCTCTCAATTCGACACACTGAACTTATTCTCCAGTCCTTCATCGAGCACATCTCGTCCCTCCCACACTCCCGAGCCATCAGAGACGCTGCCGACTCCCTCGACCTCATCCAAAAAACCACAGGAGGCGAGCTGGAAGGACCGTGTCATCGGTCGTTTCCTCAAGATGTCGAAGAACGATATTAAAAATATGATAAACAACTCGAATCTTCGTAAATTTGACATCGCAATGCAGCACTTGGTGAAGGAGAAGAAATCCTCACTCTCCCTGGAGATGAGAAATACGGAGGACGAGAAAATCAAGAGTAAGGACAATGTTTACGATAAAGAGGACTTCATACATCAGTTGAAACAAATACTGGATCCAGCAGCAACTGTTGATATCTCCGATCTGCCGACGAATTTTATCCACCAATTGAATGAAGTACTTCAGCTCGATGTACTTCCACAAGAGGATAACACTGTTGAAACCACTTTATCCAACCAAGAGACAACAAATACACCTAAGATCGATGAGTTACGCCAGAGCGAGTCGTCGCAAACGTTAGGGATCAACGCACCTGTTATTTCCACTGGCGATACATTCAAGTTGGGTAAGATCGATAAACGAGTGAGTAAAGACACAACAAAGAGCTTGGCAACTAGCAGTGACTCTACAGTTAATGCACGTAGGGGTAAACGTTGCAAAAATCCAACATTCACTGATAATAATCAGCCAAATCAGCTAAATCATCAGTTTCATTCACCAGATTCAAGTTTATCGTCGCAAATATCAGTACCCACTGAAGCTGGTGCATTAATAATGGACGAGTTGGATGATATTTTTACTGCTGGAATCAACAGAGCGAGGATGACAACAAAAACAGCGACACAAAATGCCAAACAAACATCAGCATTCACTCACAATTATGGAAATAATTATGCTACTAATTCCATTATTTCGAGAATTGAAACACCAATTGTGGATAGAGTTGATAGAATATTCAATACTGGCATTGCTAAGGCTAAAGCAGCGTCAAAGAGCGATGATCAGAGGATCATGAGGTCTCGCAAGGGCTCCAGTGATCTAGATTTTTTCCGTAATTTAACCAAGGAAGAGTATGATGCAAGGTATGGAGAGTCCTCTCACTCTTCTCACGACAATCCCTACAAAATAATGAATTCGAAAAACAGTAAAAAATTCACCGATCAGATTAATGGAGAAAGAGATCAGGATCCATTTTTGAGGACTCACACTTACTCTCCTCGTTTGCAAAATAATTACGGTGAACATTCAAATGAGGATATTACCAGTGATGAATACGACAGTGCATCCTCCTCGGGTAGCTCTGACAATAGCTCTGACGAGCCCAGCATCGACGTCTCTCGGATGTTGCGTTTCATAAAGGAACGAGAGAAAATGGCCAAGAAGAAGAGTCTCAATGAGGAGATTAGGGACGAGGTGACAGCTGAGATTGAACGAAAACGCAAGGAGAAGCGAGCGCACAAAGCCTCAAGATCAAAGAAAAAGGACAGGAGAGTAAAACGTCGAAAGGATAAGCATCACAAGAATCGAAAGAAGAAGAAGAAGAGGAATTACTACTCTGGAGATGAGGAGACTTCTCAAGATCGTTCGTTGCCCCTTCTCGCTGAGCACCAAATTAAGAAAGAACCTGAGGAGGAGGAGAAGGTGGACAGGCGAAAGCAGATGGCATCTCCTCAAGTTCAACGTAAGAGACCACTTGTTGGGCCGAAAAGTGCGATGGCTAAAGCTGCCCTGACGCATCAGGAAGACCCTAAAGCTCCAACAATCCGTTCCCCCTCGATTCTGGGAGCCAAACCGACCCATCAGCCCAAGTTATCAGTCACTAATTTAGCCTCCGGTGCCAGCAATCCATCTCCAACGATCGCATCACCTTCTAAACACTCACCAGCTCACTCATCCCCCACGAGTTTGAGCTCTAGCAACTCTCAAAATCCAAATCCATTCCTGAAGACGAAAGCACAGCTCAAGCAGATGCCGGAGGTGGTGAAGAAGACTTTTGAGAGACCGGGGGGTGCTGAGGCCTTCAAGAAGAGTCTGGAGAGGAAGGGACTCTCTACACCTCCACACCAGGTGAGGCCTATGGCCGAATTGCTGGGGAAAAATGCTGGATTGGAGACTGAAAGTTTCGATCCTACTGTTACTGTGAAGGTCGAAACTGTTAGCCCGACTAAACCAGCTTCCCCTCCTGTCTCTTCGGTTTGGGGACCATTGCAGTCGAGTGCTGAAGGCCTTGGGAAGAGTTTAGATAGAGTTGAGAGTAGATCACCTCTGACTGTGTCTGAACCTGTAGAAAGTGCCAGATTTACTTTTCTTCAAAGGAATAAACTCGTGGAGGACACAGCAATTAGTTTAGCTCCATTCGTTCTTGATAATGCCATTTCTCTGAGGATGAACAGACCTCAGGAAAGTCCTCAGCAAATTTCTTCAGGGACCAGCGAGGCTGAAGGGGCGAAGGGCGGTTCTAGACCGAAGAAACTGGACTTTAAAGCGTATCAGGAGAGGGCGTTGGTGAGAAAATTGCGAGCTGAGGGGAAACTTCCACCTCTGCTGGAGAAAATTGTTCCTGATGAGAAGATCCAGGAGAGATCTGAAATTAATCAAGTCTCTGGTGGTTCCACGTCTCTCAATGATCCTGTCGCTTCTGCCGCCCCTTCTCCACCAGTTCTCGTTAAAGAAACTGTGACCAAGAATTATTTGCCTTCTGAAGAGGCAAAACTCGGGGACAAACAGAGGGATAAAGTGAAGACGATGCAGAAATCTGCCCAAATTCCCAGTTCTAAGGAGAAAGTCATCGATCAATCGGATGTGCTCAAAGGAAAAGTTTCACCTCCCACCGAAGCTAAGATCAACGCTAACACTGGTCGATCGATTCCACCCGGACCACTGAGCTCTAAACGTCGAATAAATTCTGGTGAAATTTCGAAAAGAGAGCACAATGTATCTTCACCAGCTACAGAGGGGAATACCTCCTCACAGCCACAGAAATCTGTGGAGAAATCTGGAATAGTGGAACAGGAAAAGTCTTCACAGCCACAGAAATCTGTGAAGAAATCTGAAATAGTGGAACAGGAAAAGTCTTCACAGCCACAAAAATCTGTGAAGAAATCTGAAATACTGGAACAGGAAAAGTCTTCACAGCCACAGAAATCTGTGAAGCAATCTGAAATAGTAGAACAGGAAAAGTCTTCACAGCCACAAAAATCTATGAAGAAATCTGAAATAGTGGAACAGGAAAAGTCTTCACAGCCACAAAAATCTGTGAAGAAATCTGAAATAGTGGAACAGGAAAAGTCCTCACAGCCACAGAAATCTGTGGAGAAATCCGGAATAGTGGAACAGGAAAAGTCCTCACAGCCACAGAAATCTGTGGAGAAATCTGGAATAGTGGAACAGAAAAAGTCCTCACAGCCACAGAAATCTATGGAGAAATCTGGAATAGTGGAACAAGAAAAGTCCTCACAGCCACAGAAATCTGTGAAGAAATCTGAACTAGTGGAACAGGAAAAGTCCTCACAGCCACAGAAATCTGTGGCGAAATCTGAAATAGTGGAACAGGAAAAGTCCTCACAGCCACAGAAATCTGTGGAGAAATCTGGAATAGTGGAACAGAAAAAGTCCTCACAGCCACAGAAATCTATGGAGAAATCTGGAATAGTGGAACAAGAAAAGTCCTCACAGCCACAGAAATCTGTGAAGAAATCTGAACTAGTGGAACAGGAAAAGTCCTCACAGCCACAGAAATCTGTGGAGAAATCTGGAATAGTGGAACAGGAAAAGTCCTCACAGCCACAGAAATCTGTGGAGAAATCTGGAATAGTGGAACAGAAAAAGTCCTCACAGCCACAGAAATCTATGGAGAAATCTGGAATAGTGGAACAAGAAAAGTCCTCACAGCCACAGAAATCTGTGAAGAAATCTGAACTAGTGGAACAGGAAAAGTCCTCACAGCCACAGAAATCTGTGGCGAAATCTGAAATAGTGGAACAGGAAAAGTCCTCACAGCCACAGAAATCTGTGGAGAAATCTGGAATAGTGGAACAGGAAAAGTCCTCACAGCCACAGAAATCTGTGGAGAAATCTGGAATAGTGGAACAGGAAAAGTCCTCACAGCCACAGAAATCTGTGGAGAAATCTGGAATAGTGGAACAGGAAAAGTCCTCACAGCCACAGAAATCTGTGGAGAAATCTGGAATAGTGGAACAGGAAAAGTCCTCACAGCCACAGAAATCTGCGAAGCAATCTGGAACAATCGAACAGGAAAAGTCCGCTAAGAAAGGAAAAATTTCACTGAAGAGACGTAATAAATTCAATATTCACTTTCGACTGTGTAACAGAGTTAGCAGCGATGGTCTGCCAGACGTAGTTCCAGTGGAGGGTCTCCCCGACCCCAAAATTCAAAACTCGAATCTTCAACAAGAGGGAATATCTGAAGAAGCTGGAGATACGGGTGCTCCAGAGTTTGTAAAAGCACCAGATAACGTGGATTCAGTATTAAAAATGACGATTGATGGTGAGTTTGACGAAAAAGAAGCTGAATTATCCTCAGAAAGATTGACAGGAGTTGTTGAGACCACATCAACCCCTGAAGAAGCTGCAACGTCCGAGCTTTCATCCACAAACCCATCAGAACCGTTGAAGTCTCCATTTGAGGATCCACTGAGTACTTACGACCCATCAGAGAAACAAATATTACCAGTGACGACAAGCAATCCTTCAGACATAATTTCACAGCTCGATGTGACGCCTGAGCTTCTCAAAAATGAGGGAATCAAGTCTCTGGAGCTCCTGGAAGCTCCAGCACAACTGAACAACGAGTTGCAGCTTTCCACAAATGTCCCAAAGGGTTTACAAGATACGGATAAGGTTCATCCAGCCTCATCAGGGATTACTGCAAACCCTCAAGACTACACAGCACAGGAAGAGACAGAGAATCGGTTGGAAGCTCTAAACGACTCCCTGATCGAAGCTCCAGGTGATTCTCTCGGAGTTCATGATGCATCTGCACCCTCAATATCCCCTCTAGAGGTTCCTCCAGCCCTTCAGAGTCTCCAGGAAGAGGCTCTGCCTCCAGAATCACTGAATTCACCTCGAGAACCCCAAACCTCATCGATAGAAAATTTGAAAGGCGTTGATCTCAATGAGAGGAACGATTTAGCTTCCCTGAGGGCTGACGAAGCCACCTGGACGGTCGATCCTGATCATTTAGGTCCAGAGGACCTCCACAATCTCCAAAACATTCCAGATTCAAAGGAGGAAGAAGCCTCCTTCGCTGAGTCTCACACAAATTGGCAGTTAGAAGCTGAAATATCAACGGAGGAAGCAAGGAAGAATGTTGTCCTCCATGACAGAGCTCTGGTGGTGGACACTCCGAGGAATTCTCTGCTAGACGATCCAATAGCCTTCGCCACAACTAATAATTCTCCAACGAATGAGGGAGAAGCTACTGATGAATTTGGAATTCTATGTGAGAATGACATTGAGGGCTCGATCTATGAGAATCAGCTGGCGGAAACTTCACCTATTGATATGATTAATGACTCCTCACTACCTTTGAGAACTTCATTCACCCCAGATGATGAACTCGTGGGGGGACTGGATAACGACGAGGATTTGGATCAGGCGAATCAGGTGGCGATTGTGGTGAGGGAGCTGATGGAAGTGGGGAGGAAGGCTTCTCCTGATAGACTGCCTTCTTTGATTCTTCAGGGGATGATTAGGGAGACTGAGGAGGAAGTCAAGACGCCTGAGCAAGGAGAGGAGGGTGACGGCACTGTGAATATCACTGGGGAAGGTGTTAAAATCGTTGGAGAGGGTGATCAAAGTACGAAATTGGATGGAGAATCTGCTGAGAGCCATCGAGAAGTGGAAGACACTCCTAAAGTAACTGAAAATATTACTAAAACTCTGGTGGAAGTTGAAAATATCCAAACACTTGAGGAAGCTGGAGGAACTGTCAAAATTACTGAGGGCGATGATAAAACCCTTGAGGAGGCGGAGGAAGATATTAAAGCTCTGCAAGAAGCTGAGGAAAAAGATGCTAAAGCACCTGGAGGACATCAGGCACTTGACAGTTTCGACGCGAGTATTCCAACAGCCGATGAATTTGTTCGAATGCCTGAGCTAGAGGTAGAGCCCCAAATGCAGATTCTAGCTCCTGAAGATGTTGAACATTCGCTGAACTCTTTGGTAACAGAGGAATCTCCTACTTCTCAATCCACTGACAATCAACTGCCAAATTCATCGAGAATCGATGATTCCTCTGCGGTCACTAAAACTGAAACATCTTCGGGAATTAAAGAGGGAGAGGAGGTCATCGAGGAAGAAAAATCACAGAAAACAGTGAATCAACAGGATGAGAAGTCGAAATCAACTCAACTCTCGGAGAATCTTGATAACAGGGTAGATATCGATTCACCATCTTCTTCGAGACCTTCCCCTACACCCTCGGAGCCGTTACCCACTCCATCAGGACCCTCACCACCTCCAGAGACCGCGAAACCCGAGGAGAAAGACAAATCGAAGGACTCAGCCCTCGAAAAATCGAAGGATCGTCATGCAAAGAAGCAAAAGGACGTCGATCCCCTGAAGAAGCTCAACAAATTATCAACATCAACTCGTGAACGAAAGAAGCACAAGCATCACGACAAGAAGAAGTCAAAGATTACTGAGAAACGAGTGGAAGAGGCGATAAAATCAAATATCGTTGTGGTCTCTCAGCCAACAACGAAGATTGGGGTGATGGCGAGGATGAGGGAGATTGACATCGCCATTCAGAATCTCATGAACGAGAAGATGACACTCTACCAGATGTTACAGAACGATGAGTGGCCGATCCCTCAGGCTGACGTCCCTGAACAGTCGTCAGTGATCGAAGAAAAACCGAAAGCCAAATCGGACGATCCAGAGGAGAAATCAATAGTTACGAAGACACCAAAAGTCATTGTGTCTCGATTGCCTGACGTGTTAGAAAATGAACAGTCCAATACGTCTGACACTTCATCGAGTAAATGCGTGCCTTCGGATGTGACTCCTAACGACACTGTCAAGCCCCAGAAAAATTCGAAAAATGAGGAGAAACGTTTACCAAATTGGGAGGACAAAATTCCTCACAAAGCGAAGAAGCGAGGCCACAGTAAAGACGATACTGAAGTCATCAAACCCAAGGAGGCGAGGAGAGAAGGCCCAGCGGACTCTTCCGTCTCCAAAGCCTCCGAAGATTCAAACAGCAAAAAAGACAAAAAGTCAAAAACTCTGGAGGAGCCAGTGAGGAAACCTGTGAAGCTGTCGCAATTGATTGCTCGTGACTTCAAGCCTAAACCATCGGTTCCAAAAGCGAAATCTTCGAATGTCAGCGAGGAAAGAGGTCGCGAGAGTCGATCGAAGAGTCTTGAGAAGTCTTCGGCGAAACATAAAAATGTTTCTTCTCATGTGGAGACTAACGAGAGTTCGGAGGTGAATGCAAGGTCTGACGAGAAGAAGAAGAGGAAGAGGAAGAAATTGAGTAAAGGAGCTCCAGAGGGCCAGAGTCTTCTTTATTCTGACGACAGTACTCTGGATTCTGTTGATCGAGCTGCAAGTGATCAGAAGAAGGCGACGGGTTTGGCCTTGCTGGAAGAGAGTATGAAGCGAGAAGCCGGAATGAAGAAGAAGCAAGACTCGAAGAAATCGAAAGAAACCACTGCTGACGACGACAACATCGACTTCCCCAAATCAATTTCATCCAAGAAGAAACATTCTCAGAGAAAGTCCAACACTCACGGAAAGAAATTGACGACTTCTGAAGCCCCAGAAGATTCTAAAAGTAAGAAACATGTTCTGGAAGTTATAGATGCTGTCGCTAAAAATCGAATTACCAATGTTCAAAAGCCCGGAGTGACAAAAAAACAGGAGAAAACCGAAAAAACCCCTGAGAAAGTGCCAGAGGACGTCAAGAAAAAAGTTAAGGAAGATCCAAAGAAATCTCAAGAATCGAAAATTGAGGCGAAAGCCCAAAAGAAAATTGAGACAAAATTGAATCTCATTGACTCTGATTCATCCGACGAAGATGTTCCAAAGCAAGAAGAGTCGACTGGCCCCGCCGATGTCAGGACCCACGTTAAGACGCCCTCCAAACGTCTTGAAGACTCTAGTGATGAAAAAGAGAAAGAGAAAGAGCCTCAAGAGCCTAAAAAACCGGAGGGACCATCAGATTTGAAAACCTCAACCTTGAAAGCCGCAATATTGGACGATTGGTCAGACACTTCCAGTTCCACCTCCTCGAAAGGTCTGCAGAAGGACAAGAAAACGTCGCAAACCTCCAAACCAATCGTCGAGGAATCTGAGGACGAAGTCAAAGGGATTTTGGAATCGGAAAAGATTCCAAAATCAAAGCAAACTGATATTAAACCATCGAGACCAGAAAAGCCAGTGAAATCAAAATCAAATGCAAAAGATTCAGACAAAAAATCGACTTCAAAGGAGGCCGATAAAGTAATCCCATTAGAAATGGAAAAATCCAAGAAAGATGAGAAGGAAAAACCCAGAATTCCCTCGCGAGTGGGAGATGAGTCTCCAATTGAAGGTGACGACGAGGACGAGGACATTTCCATAAGACGAAAGGGCACATCTAGGAGAAGTAAAAAGCTGAGCAACAGGAGAAGCAACAAATCCTCCTCTCGAAGTAGATCCAGATCTAAAAGAGCTCTGCGATCAAGTTCACGAGATTCATCACCGGAGATTGACAAAGTGAAGAAGCGACCGCGCTCCGGAAGCTCTACGAGCTCAATACGCAGTCGAAGGAAGTCTTTCACCTCCAGAACTGAGCCTCACCTGAGTAGACACAAAAGAAAACGACAATTCGTGGAGAGGAGTCGAGAAGAAATGATGAATTGCCGAGTTGAATTGATTGACTGCAAGTATTTGTTGACTTTACGACCTGAAGCTCATCCTCAAACGTTTAGACGACTCGGGATATCTAGGATAAATCCTTGGACACCGCCTAAATGTATGGTTTTGAGTGATGAGAAGAGCAGGAGTGAGGATGATTATCAGTCGATGATTGTGGTCGAGATTGACGATAACGTCGGCAGTTCATCGGCGGTTGAATTGATTGAGGATGGAGTCGATCCTGAGGAGGATAAAATGTCGGACAAGTCGGTCTGTCTGGGATTCCCAGTGTCCCCTAGGGTCGATGAATTGGCGAAGGACAGGAGGGAGGAGCAGGCGGAATTGGGGGAAATTGAAGAGACTGAGGTGTTGGGAAGGAAAGGAAGGGAGGGGGTGAGTGAAGGGGATGTTGAGGTAATTGATATCAAGGAGGAACCCATCACGACACCGGACAGTAGCACTGAGGAAGGCTGTGGTAATGGTGGGGATGAAGTGGTGGAGAAAGAAGTGAAGAGTAGTGAGAAGGAGGGAGAGCTGAAAGGGAATAATCAAGAGCCCGGCGATGGTGAGGGTAAAGGGGATGATGATGAGAGGGAGAGGATGAGGTACAGTGCACACAAGGGACCCATTCTCGATATTAAGGTGAGTGAAATGAGTGGAGTTGCTTTGGGGGATTGGTAATTTTTTTTTACATTTTGTAAGAGAAGCTTGAAGAAATTGATTAGAAAAATCATTGGCTCTTTTTTTTGTGGGAAAGCTTGAAAGGAACAATGATGTTTTTTGGACTTTTTTCGGGGAATTTAATGCTTTTGAAGGTATTTACTGACTTAGTAACATGAATATTCCGTTTTTTTTTAATTGTTTAAAGTGATTAAATCTACAAGATTTATTTACACCATCAGTGATGTTCTATTAACTTAATCTAAATATTTACACTTCTTACAATCATTGATTTTAGATATTTAATCTACTATTCATGATAAATGTCTGTAGCAGAGGAGGGTGGGGTAAAATGGACACTTTAGACTTTTTTTTAATTGTTCGTAACTCAGAAACAAATTTATCAATTGAGCTCAGTTTAGGCTCGTCACAAAGGGAAAGAATTGTTCTTTGTATTGAAAAAAAACATTATTAAATTTCATTAAAATTTCAACCCCTCATTAACATTTTTAAAAAATTCAAAAGTGTTCGTTTTACCCCAACCTCCCCTATTATAAGGATTTTTGGATCAACTAAGCAGTTATAATTATCCTTAAGGCCCGGCTTTCTTTCGAACGTTATCTCGATTGTTTTTCCATCTTCATAATCTAAAACATATCACAATTTCCATTCGATTTCACAGAGCATTTCAGATTATCAAATTAAAAGAAACAACCAAGATTACGTTCGAAAGATAATCCACCCGAGCCTTAAAATATTAAAAATATGTTAGCAATTCTTTCAGAAATATTTTTGGGGCTATTTTACATGAACGGTGCAATTTTTTTTATTAAAATAACGAAATTAACTGCCTAGGAGTCGAATTGAAAAAAACTAATTCGTAATTGTTATTGCACATATTTTTCCAAAAATTTTGACAAACAAAACCTCTATACCTCAAAAATTGGAAGGTCTGGACTATTTTTAACATTTTGAGCGTTTACGGGGTAAACGAACAATAAAAAATTAGTGTTTTGCACTAATTATTCGTTTTTAAACATATATAATCGATCTTCAATGTATGAGAAATCTAATTCCAAAGGCCCATGACTTTTAAACCTCATAGTAGTCTCTCCTTAAAGTAGAAATGCCTTTCGGCATTTTTACAAAAAGAATTTTTGTAATTAGGGGAATGAAATAAGTTGAGTCATCATCAGATTTTACACTGTTTAATATAAGTAATATTTTTTACAGTTGATGAAGTCAAGAAATAACTAAAACAATCTGTTGTGTTGTTCCTAATTGGGCAATTAATAATAAATTTTCAAATTGAATAAATCTTGTTGAAGCTTGAATTCAGTAGCGAAGTGGTAAAAGGAGATAAGTCAATTTTGACTATTGACCAGTTTTCAATCAATATCTCGTAATCTAAGAGGCATAGCAAAATGTTTGTTATAACATTTTTTGTGGAGCCGATTGAGTGCTACAACGAATGTGATTGCGAAAATTTCGCTATCTCCCTTAGATTCGGAAATATTCCTGAAAAACTCAACTGGGAGATAAGTCGACTTATCTCCGTTAACCACTTCACTACTGCATTTATCTAATTCTTCAGTGATAATCGATGTTTTCAGGTATTTGGCGATTCTTTCCTGGCAGCTAGTGAAGACGGCGCAATCTACAGATACAGTCAAAAATCAAATGGAATATTGAACATTTACAAGGGACATGAAGCCGCTGTTACGTGCCTTTACGTACATGAAATCCCAGGGATTACAGAGAGCAAAAAGTGGTTCCTTTTTTCTGGGTCACTTGACGCTAGTTTACGTTGTTACGATGTCATGGTAATTGTAGAATTTTCTGTATCTCTGTAACTCATAACTCAGTATTAATTTGTTTCACAATTTTCTCCAGGGCGGGATACTGAATCGTCCTAAAGTCACAGTTGGGAGTCCCATTCAATGCATGGATGAAGCCTGGGGAAGTATCTTCATTGGAACTAAATCGGGCCATATTTCACGTTATGACATCAAGGTAATTGTCTAATTAAGGCCCGGGTGTACTATCTTTCGAACGTTATCTCGATGTTTTTTTTTCATCTTTCGTCATCTGAAGTTGTCAATTGAGTTCTGCATCGTGCAGAAGTTTTGAAAAATTATGAATAAATAATAAGAAAAAAGTAGAAGAAATTCTTAATTTTTTCAAAAAGCATTTTTAATTTATATTCAAAATAAGTTGTAAAAATGTGAGATAATCTGCATTCAGATTCTCCTATTCTTAACTTCAAAAATGTGAGATAATCTCTTAATTCTAGCTATTAATTCTAATCAACTTTGTTCGAAGAAAACGTTAGTAAACGCAATATTAAGAAAGTAGAATTATTCTATTTTCCTCTGACCTAAATAATTTGGACAATTATGATTCGCTTATTCGTGTTTCATAGAATCGTATTCATGAAATGGTCGCGAAAGCCTCAAAACTAAGATTCAAAAAATGAAAAAAAATCAACTTCAATTATTTAAATTCTGCTAATTTTCAAATTATTTACCTCAGGAAATTTTGTGAAAATAATTCTTGAAACTTAAAAGATAAAATGTTTCAAATAAACTCATTTAGTTATGTTTGTGTACACACAAACAAATGAGAATGGCATCACGAGGATATTTGAAGCTTCAGAATAAGTTGAATAACGAGAAATTGAAAAATGTATCTGATTTACGGTGACAAATGGCGGCCTGTCCCCCAATATCATGCAGGGGGAAGACTGATTTCGTAAATCTTTTCCCACACTGCACAGAGACATTTATTACGAAAAAATTTCTTTGAAAAAAGTTGTAATATTTTGGAGAATTTTTTAACCACACTTTTATCACATAAAAATGGCAGATCACTACATACCACTGTTGTGAAAATTGAGATACCTAGCCGCCACTTCCCACGAGGAGTTAGTGTTTTGTTATCCACCATGGAAAATGACAGCTAATATATAATTTGCCACAGCGAGTCAGATATTTGTAATTTCCACTTTTTTCAACTCATTCTGAATCTCAATTAAAAACGCTCTTTGAAAAAGTTGAGAATTTTTTCTATTTTTTTTATCATTCTCTCATAATTTTTGGGAATTTCTACATGATGTACCCCTCAATTGACAATTTTGGCTTACGAAAGATTAAAAAAATCCAGATAACATTCGAAATATAGTACACCCGGGCCTTAATCATCCACTTTATTCATTAAAAAAAAATTTCAATGGAAACAAATTTCATTCATTTTTAATTACTAGAACGTTGATAAAAAAATATCTGGAGAAATGTTTGGTAATTCAAAAAATGTTCATTAGATGTTGGCAAAATCATCTGCGGATGAGCTTCCCTGGAATTCATTTCACTGTTCACATTCGCAATAGAATTCATTAAATTATTACTATTTCTATATTTTTTTTGCAGACCGGAAGTTTGAGGGAAGACAAATTAGATTTTTCTGATAAGCCAGTGCTCGCTTTGCGAGCGTCGACTGAGGGCCCACGAAAAATCCTGATCGTTGCCTCTCGCAACCAACCAATTACTATTCGAGATGCCCAGAGTGGTCTTTTCCTCAGGACAATAGCTGGACAGCGAACTCATACGGTTTACAGCCTTATGAGGGACAGAAATCTCGTCTACTGTGGAACGAGCAGCACTTCCATTCCTGTATTCGATTTCATTGTGAGTACGCCCACAAAAATGATTTATTCGAGTCAAATGAAGTAATAAATAATTATTTTTTTACTATTAAGAAAACTTTATTTGATCCAAATAAATTCTTTATTTACAGCAAATAAACAGTTTTGTTATATTAAGAAAATTTCTTTATTTGAATCAAATAAATTTTCTTTTTGAATTAAATAACTATTTATTTGATACTAATAATTTATTATCGTTTTTAGATGGTAATAAACTCGCAAAAGACTGCATGAAAAACATGCAATAATTATTAGTTGCTGTACATACATAACGTAAGACATTTAGGGGACGGGAATAGGGGGAATTTCGGTTTCATGGTTTCACTATCAGGGAGACGATATATTGCAGTGACAAGTGCAATAAAAATTGAATCGGAATGATTCTATAGAGCTTAAGTTGCTCAGATTGCACGTTTCCTGTATTAGATTCATACCCACTTTTTCTTCATAGCTCATAAATACTGTGAAAATACACTTTTGAAATTCTTCCACATAATACATGAAAATGTGATTTTCTTAAAATAAGAAAACTGTTTATTTGAAATAAATAAATTGTTTTTTTTTACAGAACTATGGCCCAGTTGCACCAAGCCCTGTTATCCAAATAAACCCCAGGGTAAAATTTTTCCTTGGGGTCAATTATATCGTCGGGGTCATAATTTTTCAATATTTGACACGAAGAATAATTTTTTATTTATCCTGTAGCCCCATTTGAATTAACATTGG
Organism: Diachasma alloeum; assembly: GCF_001412515.2. NCBI lineage: Eukaryota > Metazoa > Arthropoda > Insecta > Hymenoptera > Braconidae > Diachasma > Diachasma alloeum. Next base: position 324,976 of record NW_021680507.1, read on the forward strand.
GATTAAATTTTATTTTTTGTGCCTGGGATAAATTTGAGACACTCTCCCGGGTAAAATAATCCACCGAACATCCAAATTTACTTTTTTTTAATCTGACGTTTTCGATACCCGCAGCTGGTGCAACCGGGTCTAGATTTTTTTTTTATTATACCCAGAATTTGTAAAAAATATTCTTGAAAGAAGTAAAAAATTTCTAATAAAGTTTTTTACTTGATTCAAAAAAACACTTTTCTGGGTGTAGCAAAGAGAAAAACAACTCATTAGAGGAATTAGTGTTTACTTGATAACTATGCGACTGCTATCAATGGGAATCTGATTTTTTTTTGTGTTTCAGAGTGGAGAGCAGGTGACGCAGTACACAGCTGGTGTTGGTATTGTCTGTATGAGGCTTTATCAGCAATTACTGTTTGCGGGCTGTTATGACGGGAATATTTACGTTTTTGATACCAAGGTATGACTGTTTAAAGAATTACATACATTTTTCGAATCGTTAATTGAATAAGGAGCAATTCCGTATTTTTTTATATACTGTACTTTCTGTAAACCTATATTTATACACTCATGTATTTTGTCATGGACGCAACTGTGTAAAAGTTTCGACAAACTACTGCATTAATATTTTTCTCTAACAAATACATTTTTTTTCTTGACATTCATATATTTTACTGAAAATAATTATTATTTCAAATGATCGATTTTTCTGCTTTTCATATATTTTTTATATACTATACTTTCTATACACCCATACTTATACACTCATGTATTTTCTCATGGGTGCAATTGGTTAAAAGTTTCAACAGAATATTGCATTAATTTTTTTCTCTATCAAATTCGACATTCATCCACCACAATACATTGAGAGAAAAACGACAAAGTTCTCAAACAAGTCTTACTTGTGCCAAGAAGATAGTTTTTGGAAAATTATCAAAAGAGGATTTTTTTGTGCCAAATATGCAGAGAGTGCGCCGGAATGAAAACTTTTTGTCGCAAAAATAGATTTAGTAGTTAAAAAAAAAATTCTTTTTTGGCAATTTTCAACTAGCGATTTTGTTGGCCCAAACAAGATTTGTTTGACAACGTGTTTGTTTTTCTCTCAGTGTAGATATTTCAAGTCACGGAATACTATTAATTTACAAGTATTTACATTATTAAAAATTTTATCACAGTCACGAAACAATATCAACTTACAAATTTGCACACGCTGACCCTTTCAAGAGTTGCAAATTTTGTAGAATTCATTTTGATTTCATGACCGTGTGTGGTTCAATTGTTAAAGAAGTTTTTTCATATGGGCGAAAACAAATCAGCCCCAAAGTGTATCGGCGGCACAAAGTAACGTACCGACAAATATCATGTCAAAAGACCCATTCAGTGCTGAGACAGTTACTTGGGGAATAGATACTTCGATTCGTCTCTGAATCCACATTTTCCAGAGGTTATTAATCACTGTGTCCTTCATTTTTTCCTCAGGAACCAAAGTTGATTTGCAGCATCCCAGGCCCTGGAAATATGTTGCTGAGTATGGAAATCATCGACGAGACTGTAAGTATATCAACCGGGCCACTATTAAATAGTGAAGCGATTCGCTTTCAATCTGCAATTTTACAATGTCATGAAATCTATTTTTCTAATGAAACTACCAACATTATATTCTGGTTCTCTTGAAAGCCCTCTCTATTGAGAAAATTCAATTTCACCGATAAACCTGAAAGATTATAAAAAATGAGGAATCAACGACAATTAATGTTAAATTTTAATAAAAATTACAGATCATTGCTGGGAGTAAAGACCGACAATTGCACGCATGGCGTATGCCTCCTTCAGTTCGTACAATTCTCCTTGAGAGAACCTAGCAAATGCTCAGAGATCATAAATTTAAGTGCCTAGAAAGTCTAGTCAAACGTATAAAGACTCAGAAATTGAATGCAGAAATCTAAAAGTTGATATGCGTCTGCCTGACACAGAACAAATCGTGAAAAGTGTATGATAGTATAAATATTGCACATACGTCTTATTTTTTTTTTTTTTTTGTACAAAGATAAGTCAACAATGCTGAAAAACACCATGAAATGTAAAAACCATTGTTCTCTAATAGTCGTAAAAATGTTGGTTTATAAGTTCAAAAAAATCGATATATTAGTACAGTATTGTTTCGTTCAATGATTTTTCCCCTCTGAGAGGAAAAGAAAAAGATGGAGGTAATAAATAGGAGTTTATCTATTTATTATAGTGCCAAATGTACCGCTATTTCTGTTTCATGTTCAGCATGTTTATTTAGTGTATAATGTGTTGAAAATAAACTTAAGACAAAAGTACATGAACATGCTTAGAACTAAGGGTCCACTAGCGAAAAATACGAATGGGAATAACTATTAGTATAATTTTTTTTATGAAAAATTGTCAAAATTATAGAAAATTTACATTGAAAGGGATTAAAATTATTCGCCACATACATTGAATTATTTTTGTTAACGCGGCTCGAGCTCAGCTATATATATTGAGAAAAGTGGGGATTTTAAGGAAAAAAATTTGATCCTTACGAGGTGGTTGGATAGGATTACTCACGCCATGGGAAGCCAACTCACAGAATTGCATTATAATTTGCCCTATTTTCCAATTGAGAAAATGATAAAGTAACCTGAGGGTCATATTTTTTGCTTCCGTCAAAAAGGCGTGGGGATTTCTCAAAAATTCCTCACTTTTCTCAACATATATAGCTGCGCTCGAGCCGTGTTCGTACTTTCCTAATTTTATATCCTATACTTACTGGGAAATAGATTCTGTAGTGAAGTGATGAAGAAAATTAGTTCTCAGAAAAATCCCACAGTCAATTTTTTAAATAAATCTAATAGTTTGTTCTTTCTTTAGAAAATAACATTGTCGACGAAAAAGTGTCTTGATATATTTGACTATATCATCTCTCGGAAGTTGGATATTTTCGTAAATATCTTTGAAACTGGTGACTTTTTCAATGCCAAGAGAACTTACACTACTGAATTATCCACCCAGTATTGAAAATTCATTTCTCTGCTTGTGGTCCCTGAAACAATTCTGCAAATGATGGATTCTTCTTCAATCCGGCCACCTATTTTTTTCAAGGCCTCCAAAAAATTGAAAAAAATCAGTGGTTTAATACTCATCAAAAATACTCTCGTTGAATTTTTTTAGATTTTTTAAAGTAGCTCTGCCCTTCGGCCGGGCTACGCTGTACTTTTGGATATTTTCAGTTTTTAAATTTTTCAACTAAATTGCATGGAAAAAATTCCAAAACATTCATACCCAATCAGTATCTAAATTAAATTTCGCAAAATATTGATATTTTTTCAAACATTTCCTCTTATAAGTAAATAATAAACCTTGTTTGCAAAACGGTGGATTATTTTTTATGAGGTGTCAAAAACATTCTTGTTTTTTTCACATCTAATGAAAAAATTCAGATTCGGAAATATTCCTCAAAAAATCAACTGGGGGATAAGTCGAATTATCTCCGTTGACCACTTCACTATTGAATTAGAGGAAAAAAATTGAGATTTTTTTATGCCTTTGGGTGACAACAACGATTTAGCCAAGATCCGAGTATTACGCCCGTCCCGTATTACCTCAATTTTTTTAAAGAATAACACAAATGACGAAACGCGCAAAAATTGTCTTTTAAGCTAATTCTAGCGTTTAAACTCTCTACACCCCTTTTTTCTATAATAAAAAAATTATTTTAAAAATTCCGATAAAAACCTAATTTTTTTGTTCCAAACTTTTTTTTCTCGGAGGTCAACTTCTCCCGATATCTATTTTTTCGAAATTTGTTCATATCCCCTTATTTCCATCACGGGTGTTTAAAAACATCTGAAAAAATTCAAGCGAGTACTTTTAATGAGTATTAAAGCACAGACTTTCTTCATTTTTTTTTGAGGTCTTAAAAAAAATTCGTGGCTGGATTGAAGAAGAATCCACCAAATACAAGAAAGACAAGTAAAATTATGTACTAATCGTATCACTGTTGTTGCTAGTAACGCGAGATGTGTTTGATCAATGAAAATGATGTATATAACCCGACGTCTCGGTGAAAACTCAAACCCCCGAAAATATCAATTTTATAATATATTTTGATTAAAAAAAAAACAATAGCAAAGAATATAAATAATGTGTCTGTGTATTGGTCCCATTAAATCTGGCAAAACAATGTTGATGAAAAGATTGCAAGACGGTGAGCTCGATGAAGCCTCACAAACAGTTCCCACTAATGGAGTAAATCTTTTTACCGTACGCAGTAACGATGGACACTTTGATATGGTGGTGAAGGAGATTGGTGGAAGCATGGCCCCCATGTGGAAGAATTATTTCAATAGGATTAGTAAAATTATTTATGTCGTTGATGCTAGCAATTTGTGTCAAATCAGTGCAGCTGGTGTTTTACTTTACTCATTACTGGTGGAACCCAAGCTGGATAATGTTAAAATAGCACTCGTGCTGGGGAAGATGGATCTGAGTTACAGACAGATGAGGAATGAAGCTCTACTGATGATCCATTTTGCGCGGCTCAAGAGAGAAGTTCACCAGAAAATTACTGTTATTGAGGCCAGTGGAATGACTGGACAGGGAGTGGAGACAATTAGAGATTGGATTTTTGATCCTGAGACTCTCAAAGCTGTTGGATCCACTGGTAATGCTGCAGCGGCTGCCAATGTCGATGCTGTTTTACCTCAGAAAAAATAAAAAAAAGCTAGGGTGGAATAATTTTTGTAATTTTTGTTGTCTATTATGTTTGAATTCAATGGGACATTTTCTGTGGAGAATTAAATTGTCTAGAAAAAGAGGTGACTCTTGACATTTTTCCCAGCCACTTGTGCACTCAAAATGAATGCACAATTCAGCAAAGCATTAAGGAATAAAAAAAGAAGTAAATTATAATTGGAAGAATGAATGATTTTGCAGAGAGCATTTACATAATTGTTTTTATTTTATACAGTCCACCTTAAACAGCTATAAATCTAATGTAATAATGTAATGTACTGCCAAATGATCAACATTGTTGCAAATCGATATTCTCATGCCCATTCACTGGAATCATTTTTTTTTCCATTATTACACTGATATCCAATTGTTTGGTTTTTATTGTTGAGAACACGCCATTCGCTCCTGTTGTTCCTTGGTACTGTTGTCAAGAAAATCAGTGTCTAGTGACACAAACAAGTGCACATTAACAAAATCTATTCGGTAAATTCTTTCTGGGAAGGATTGATAAAGTGTTCAGTGTATCCTTGTGAGGTCTTCGACGACTTTTACGAGATCATCCACGGTTGCCTCCTTTTTCATACCACTACCGTCATCAATCTGCAACAGAGTGAATTCAACTGAAAATTAAGGGTGCCGAGTGAATTTGGCGATGACCTTGAAAATTAACATTCACCAACAAAGTTATAATTTTTTTAATTAATAGTATTAGACAGATGGTGAACATCGGTGACAATTTTTAAATTTTAGAACTTATGGATATCGAGAAATTAAATAAACAAAATCAGTCTTATACACGGCCTCTTATGGAGTTTTGATTAAATTGAACGTTTCAACCCCCTAGGAAATCAAGAAAAATTTGAAAAAATTTGAAGATATGGGGAATGATGTGTTCAATGTGATGGCGACAAAAAACAATGGGGTACCGGGGTGAATAAGAGAGATATTTCAACCCGCCGTACCCATTTGATCCCATGCTTTCTCGAGGTTCGTCACGCGAAATAGAGGATTTTCCGCATTTATTTTCTCGATGTCTAGTTCCGGTTGCGGGTTTGAAATTTCGTCGGATGGATGAATACATATTTCTCCAATGATGGAGGGAAAAAAAAAATTTTTTAAATCTTTTTTCAAATTCACTTGGCACCCTTAATTGTCAATGGATAATAGAGAGTGTTTATATTTTTTTTTGTAAAACCAAATCATAAAACGGATGTACAAAACGTAGAGATTAGTCGAAATTTGTAGGATTGGTTCACATTTCTGTAGATAAATGGAATTTTTAATTAAAAAATTTTCAATCAATCTTATTATTCGTTGCAATTGAATTCAGTGGAGAATTGGTGGAATGGTGTAAGTAAATGTCACTTTGAACCAAATTTTGGAATATTTTTCGGAATCGAGATAAGATTCGCCTATCTTAGGTTGAAAGATACACTGAGAGAAAAACGACAAAGTTCTCAAAGTCTTACTTGTGCCAAGAAAATAGTTTTTTGAAAATTATCAAAAAAGGATTTTTTGGGTCAAACATGCAGAGAGTGCGCCGGAATGAAAAATTTTTGTCGCAAAAATAGATTTAGTAGTTCAAAAAAAATTGCATTCTCTGAACACGCAAGAAATGTCATTTCTAGCACTACTCCTTCGTTATTCGATACTCCCATACGTATTTTGCTCCCGAAAAATTTTTGTTTTATGCGAAACAAGGGATAGTAGTTTTTCGTTTCGACTGTCAAATAATCACAGACAACAAATGAACCCTTAAATGAAACAATAATAACGATATGATAGCAATCTCGTAACTTAGGGATAAAATATTTGTTGATAAATTTTCCTCTATACGAGATATTTTCATCCTGAAAAGGCACCACCTGGTGTGAATTATCCGCCTCTTGAGCCAAATATTTCGTTGCTGTCGAAAGCAGAACAATTACTCATGTTTGAGACTTTCAAATTCGAACCGAACAAATTCTTTTTTGGCAATTATCAACTAGCGATTTTGTTGGCCCAAACAAGACTTGTTTGACAACGTGTTTGTTTTTCTCTCAGTGTAGGCTCAAGAGAGCTCCCTATCCACTCAACTTTTGAAATACCTTCGAATCCCTGTAAAGGGAGCATTCAAATATTACGTCACGCGTTTTTCGGATATTTTAAACCCCTCCCCCTCCGTCACAAGACCGACGGGGGAGGGGGTCTCCGTTACGAATCCACTCGGAAGCTATTACCAACGGAATTGGTAGAAATAAAAAAAGCCCTGCTTATTCACATGTAAAAAACTTGATAAAATACCGATGATATTTTACTTGTCCAACTCTGAATGGCCCGGTGTTCCTGCACACCTCCCTCACCCAAACCCTAAAACAATCCATACAAAACTCACCGTGAGTCCCATCGCCACCTCCGCCATCTTCTCATGATTCAAATCCAAAAAGCTCTCAATTAGATCTCCATCAATGAAGCCTTCACACTGCTCCACCTTCAACTCCGTATTGAAGCTCCTCCAGAAATGATGCTCAATCTTCCCCACACTCTTGATAACCGAAGTCAATCTGTCCTCCAAATTTCGCAAAAACTCATAAAAACCGGAAGGAATTTGCGTGACCAGTCCGATAGCCCCCCCAACAGTCCCAAAGAGAACGCACCCCTGAGTGGGCGTGCTACTCTCCCCAAGATGCTGCATCACCAAGGACCCATGCCTGAAAACATTCACCATATCCCCCAGATGAAACTGCCCCACCGCCTGCATCTGCTGTCTCTCCTCTTCATTCGTAGCTGCACTGTCCTTCTGACAGACAAACAGATTGAAGCAGTTCTCGGCGCCCAAGAAGGTGTCATCATCTAGAATTTCAATGGCAGTCATCCAGTTGGGATTGTAATCCCTCGCGATTTCCTCAAAACTTCCCTCCATCGTCTTATACTGCAGAAGAGTGAACGATCTCATCAAATCTCCAACCAAAACAAAATCCCCCTTAGTCTTGAGAAAGAGTGCGATGATGTTGTTGAAGTGACTGCACTCAAGCCTCAATTCCTTCTCAGCCGTCCACTCAAACAGTCTCACTGTGCTGTTGATACTAGCCAGTAGTTTACCATTGAATTCAACGAGAGAATAACAAGCCCCTTTGATCTCCTTCTCTGCAATTTGGCTGAACTTTCCATCGTTCCATTGATACAGTAAAATCCTCCCCATTTTCGGTTCTGATTCATCAGGATTCACCAATGCAGTTCCAACGACGAAGTACGATGTGGGATCTTCCCCGAGTTTCGTCGAAATTAGGGACAATGCGTACTCGTTGGGCATCAACGTGTGAGCATGAAGTACTTCGAAGGTGTGTTGATCAATGATCAAGAGATTATGGATCTCGACTTCCTGGCCAATTTCACTGGAGGCTGTGTGTCCGGGCTTGTTGTGTGGCGCCACATGGGAGGAACTCGAGGTCGATGTTGCTTGCGTGGAGGCAGAGGGGCGAACGATGCTGACTCCACTGCTCTCTTGAACGTCTACTCGCATCGTGATGACTCCGAAAGTCTGCGAGGACTCCTGATAAGCTATTCTCCTCGGAGATTCTCCCAAAGGTACAGTTCTAATATGAAGTTTCTGAATCTCATCAATCGTGCCAATTGTCACTGTCGAATCTGTCGCCAGGGCTAAACTATCCGGATAGGACTCAGCATTGAGCGAGCACATGTGATTGACTTCCTTCAAATTCACATTACTAAAGACTAATTTATGATTGGATGAGTATATGACAGTTGGTCGATCGGAGCATGCGAAGACATTGGTAGTCGACAGAGACCTGAAGGTCCTCAATACTGTCGGTTGAGTTCCCAGTGTCACCTTCTTCTTATCAGACAACAGACCATTATCCTTCAGCAGTGAGAAGTAGTACATGGAGCCATCGCCTAGAGCGCACAGTAAATAAGTATTCCCTTCGAAGCAAGTCATCAAGATTGACCTGGGGATGATTTCACCTCCCAATAACTCTTTGTTGATCTCTTCAAGACTTGGGAGAGTCAAAATCCTTATCGAAATGTCCGTCCACAGTCCCACAGCCACGATCTTCGCCTCTGTGCAGCCGTCCAGAGGTGAAATGTCCAGGCAAGCGACTTCGTGTTGCAGAGTGATGAATCCTTTGGGAACAATCTTGTCTTGGATGATTTCAATGTAGAATAGATCGTTGCCAGTGGCGCAGAGGACTTGTCTGCCATTGCAAGTGACAACCGAGATGGTGCGTTTGTTGTCTGGCTCCCACTCTGAAACCACTGATTTAGCCTCATGGGAAATTATTCTTACTGATGTCGGGGTGATTTGAATCAGGAGATCGTCGCTGACATTGCCGGTGTGAAAGGTCTGTTCGTCTGCCACGAAACCCGGGATCTCAGTTTCCTCAACTTCTTCACCATTCAGGGTTAGAATTCGCGTCTGGCCGACGAAGGAGACGACCAAAGTGTTATCGAAGCTCTTGTTACCGACTTTCAGGGCCCACATACCCTTTATACCTGGCAGGTCTATGCTGGCGTGCTCCTGGATGCCAATTCCATTTCGTATGATGCGGAGGGAGCCCTCCTTGAAGCCACCGGAGCACGTTACCATTTGGCCTTGACCTTGACGCTCTAGATCGACAACTGCCATGTCGACAATTGGAGCGAGGTTGGTGAAGGTCTCCATGGGAACGCAGTAGGAGCCGTTTTCGTCAGCCTTTGTGATCAGTTTTATCAGTTGGGAATCTCCCAGGCGGCTTCCCACGAAGATCACACCGTTGTCGAGGTAAGTTATGCACTCGGGAATACTGACTTCTCCGAGAAGTTCGACCTTCAGATCTTTTACCACTAAAGTGCCGTCGAGCTTCTTCTCTTGTTCGAGGAAGAGCATGAAGAGGTGGCCCGCCATGTCACCCAGGAGGTAGCGGAGACCCTGGGCGTCTACCTATTGAGACAAAGAGAGTTTGAAAATTCGTTCGGAGGAGGAATGGTACCATCAACAGCTAATTTCGTTATTTTTGCTTCCGAATGGAAGCCTTGTAATCGATGATTTTTACGATCTCGTAATTTTGCTTGGAAATGATGTAGAATGTCATGAACCGTGAAAATATGATGTTTTTAGAAAATGGATGTATCTATGTCAGAATGTGTATGCCGATTTTTCGGAAATTTTTTATAAATTCCCCCGAAAAAAGGACTAAAGTTTGCGCTAAAAATCTGAATTTTTGTCAGATAATTGGTATTACTTTGGAGCATTTGTGGGCGCAAGTTCAGCTTAATCGGCCCAGTAGTTTCTGAGATATAGCAATTTCTCAAAAATCTTTTTTCCTTAATATCTCATAAACTACGTGACCGAATCGAAGTTTTTTGACGGGAAAGTATTCCTTACGATAATATCTATCGAATCAAGTCAAAATATTGCTACGTCACTGGGGTCAGTCTAGTAATAATCGGCATTTTTCATTTTTACTAGGAAATCGTTGTGGAAACGATAACTCGCTGAAAATTCAAGATAGGAAGTTGAAATTTGGTAGGATTGTAGCTCTTACGATATTACAGAACTGTATTGTTCATGAGCTGAATCGGATAATTAGTTTAGAAGATATTCAACTTTTTGTGAAAAACTGTTATGCTCAATATCTCTTAAAATACTGGGCCGATTCACTTTTTTTTCTCAAAACATTTGTCACGATATCTTCTATCAAGATCAATCAAAATATGTGTACCCACCCATCAGCATTTTTCTAATTTTTTTCATTTTAAAGTTAACGTGGTGTCCATAATACGCTTCAAGCTTAGTCTAGACATCTGAGATTCTGGGTACTAATTTGTATTATGAGCCCACAGTTATGTATAAAATATTGTGTCAATCGATTCAGTACATCCAGGCATAGAGCAATTTATCCAAAAATCTTTTTTTTCTAAAAAATTACACATTGTCATTTTATCAATGATTTTCGTCTCTATATGACTTAAAAAGTCATAATAACAAACATTCGGAAGCTTATTATCAATGGAATTGGCAGAAAAAAAAGTAGATATCACATGGCTTCTTCCAAAAAGGCTTACAACCCTGCTTGTTTTAATAAAAAATTGCATCACTGATGTAAAATATCCCGAAAAATGTTTCTGAAAGAATCAAGAATACATTTGAAATATTTTAAGGATAATTTTTCTATTTTACATGAATGGCGCAAATTTTGATTTTAACCAAAACGAAATTAGCTATGTAGAAGTCGAATTCCAAAAAACTGGCTCGTAATTGTTGTTCCGCACATTTTTCCGACAATTTTGAAAAAAAAAATCTTTTGTAGCTCAAAAATTGGAGGCCCTGGGCTGTTTTTAGCATTTTAAGCGTTTTCGAGCAAACGAACAATGAAAAAAAAATTTTTTTTTGCACTAATCATTCGTTTTCATATTTATAAATCTATTTTCAACGTATGAAAAGTCTCACTCCAATAACCCACGACTTTTAAAACTCATAGTAGTCTCCCCTTAAATAGTTAATTCCTTCTGAAGAAGCTTCTCACAAAGTGAAATTAATTTTGTTAAAAAATGTTAACCTTAGCATAACAGGTAATTGTACTGTATTTGATAATGGGAGGAACAACAGCCACGTAAGTAGTTCCATCATGATAGAGAATGCTCTCCTGGCCGATGATGATTGCTCCGCAGATTGGTGATGGCACTGGGATTACCATCATGGACTCCCTCTCGACATTATCCTGTTTCCAAAGAGTCTTTACGAACTCCTTATCCCTCAGAGAGATTTCGTGGGTCTTTACATGACGTCCATTGATATCCTGATGGATTATTATCAATGTGGGATTTGCACAACCGTGAAGAAAGTTCACATCTTGCACTTGCTGTTCGTCCATTCTAATTGAGGAGGCCTTCAACTCGGGATTGTCTTTGTCCAATGGAATGATCTTGAAGAGACCATCGTACAGCCGGAGACCGATGACTCTTGCTTTTGGGTCGATCACTGCTTTTATTCCGGTCTCTGAAGGCTTTCCTATTCGGTCAGCTACGTTTCCGTGAGCTTTGGTGATTATTTCGATTTCTTCACCTTCTCCGGAACATTCTAAGATCATGGCATTGTATCGCGTGGTAAGGAGAAAAAGGAGATCCTTCTTTTCGTGCTGGAAAGAGATTGATTCAAGTATTAGTTTAAATTCGTCATTATCCAACTCTAGAGAGAAAAAAATGTACCCTAGACTGGTCACCATGTGAGGGAATTATCGCAACACGTCGTTTTATTCACCTTGCCATTGACTGGTTGACCGGAAAAATTTGAGAAAAATTGAATTCGTCAATTGAAGTATCTGGAAAATTCTAGTATTTGTTTTTTCAATATTGTATCCTTAATTCTGGGAGAAAAAAAATTATTTGCAACAGGTGAACAATTTTTTCCCGTGTTAAATGAAATTGCCTGTTGCGCGACGTTGCTGGGAACTCGCTAAACGCGCCCGGGAAGTGTAGAGTGGATTCGGCAACGCTGGAGCAAAATAACACGGCGGCACTCTCCCGCGAAGGTGATTAAAGTCGCATTTTTCCGTCAGGTGACCAGACTAGGGTTAAATTCACGTTTTTTTCATATTTCTGGCAAATTATTGATCAGATTGACACGAAATAATATACCGTTTTTGCGTTTTGTCATTATTGACTGACTCACGAAGTTTCATGATAGTGCAATCATTTTCCTGCATTCCTGCATTTGTTCTAAGGTTTTGTGAATTTCCGAAAAGTTTTAGAAAAAAAATTTATGTTATTTACTTTAATGTAATTTTGTGACCAATCTATTGAATGTTATTTATTATAACAAAATTCTTAAAAAGAAAGGTATTATTAAAAAAAAAATTCTAATTATATTATAGCGTACCATATATACTATACTATATTATATATAATACATTATAATATATTATATGATAGGATAATCCTGAAGAAAGCACACGTTAGGCGGAATAGATTGCCGTTTTTTCGTTTTTAAATTTTTTTCATTCTTGTACGCACGATAACTTGAGAATAAATGGGGATAGCAAGTTGACATTTGGTATGATTATAGCTCTTACAATACTGAAGGTTGGTATTTTGGATAGGCGCAACCGGCCAAGCAGTTTCGGAGATATTAAACCTTTTGTATAAATCTTTTTCATTAAAAGGGTGAATATTTTCCTGTAGACACTCGGTGTCATGTGGTTACGGTTGTACGCCTGTCACAAGGATTGGGAATTGCTACGGATTCATTTGGAAGTTTACTACCAATGGAATTGGTAGAAATACAAAAAGAAAGAGACTAAGGACGCAAAAAGTAACGATCACATGCCTTCTGTCGAATAGGCTCGCACCCCTGCTTGTTTCACTATTGTTTTTCTCAGGAATCCCTGTGAATTCGAGAGATCTCGCACGTTCGCTAATTAATAAATTCTATTATTGAAAATATGACGTTAAATTTGAAAGCTTTCTAAAATTGTGGGGAACGTGAGAATATAATTTTTCACATTTCGCATAAACATGATATTCCATCTTGCTATGACCAATGATGCTAAAATGAAATGTCGAAAGACATTTTATTAAAACTTTATCAGCTACAAAAGTCTTCTGGCATATTCTCCTGAAATCACTTATTTTTTGGATGAAGAAACAAACAATCATGAAAAATATAAAAATTTACTCATTACTTTCAACACCTCTACTGGAGATTCATCCAGAACATCTGTAATTGTATAGAATGATTGATGATAAACTCCGATTCCATGAACAAAGAGCTCTTGATAATCTGGTAATCTCGTTCACTCCAACAGTACGAAGTAAACGATGGGATAATCATCACGACAAACAAAATTTTCGATCATTACCACTCATTCGCAATGTTTTCCATGCCAAAGACCCCTTAGTGATTATTATTCACTCACATGTTCGCTAATTAATAAATTCTATTATTGAAAATATGACGTTAAATTTGAAAGCTTTCTAAAATTGTGGGGAACATGAGAATCTAATTTTTCACATTTCGCATAAACATGATATTCCATCTTGCTATGACCAATGATGCTAAAATGAAATGTCAAAAGACATTTCCAGCCCACAATTTACCGGTAAATTTCCGGATATTTAGCGGTCTTGCTGGGGACTTTTAGATGGAATCCGTAAAAATTGTTTCCTGGGTTCTTATTAAAACTTTATCAGCTACGAAAGTATTTCGGTATATTCTCCTGAAATCACTGATTCTTGGGTTGAATGAACAATCATGAAAAATATAAAAATTCACTCATTACTTTCAACACCTCTACTGGAAATTCATCCAGAACATCTGTAATTGTATAAAATGATTTATGATACACTCCGATTCCATGAACAAAGAGCTCTTGATAATCTGGTAATCTCGTTCACTCCAACAGTACGAAGTAAACGATGGGATAATCATCACGACAAACAAAATTCTCGATCATTACCACTCATTCTCAATGTTTCCCATGCCAAAGACCTCTTAGTGATTAGTATTATTCATTAGTTTTAAACAAGTACTCACTGGTGGCCTAAAAAATTTGATCACAGCGATTTTTCCATAAATTCCAACCTCCTTCAATGGTCTCAAGCCCTCCGGAGTAACCAAATAAATTTCTAACCTCGTGTTTTTGGCCAAAATGAGATTGAGATCCGTGGGAGATGTGAAATTACCTAAAAATAAGGACAATGTCATTCATTTTTTAATCCAGAAGCGTTAAAAAAATCGTCAAGATTAAGGTTATTTTCTGCAAAATAGAGTTTTTTCATTACCGGTGACACAGGCAGTTACAGCCGTCGGTTTATGAGCAGTCACGACGTAGTGATGAGCCATTGCTTTCATAATATTGTGCTCACTATAAAACAACTGTATTTTCTTCACATTCGTTCAGAGGAAAACAAATATAACAAGCCTTTGAATTACCGCTTCGCGAAATTATTTCTTGGTGTTTCTCGATGAATTTTCAATTTCACGCGCCACGAAGTTAGCTATGAAGATAGAGAGGCTAAACGCATGCCCCTAGTAGCGACGTAGGGCCCCTCTGACCGCCATATTTCTCACTAAATAGAACCGCTAAGATTCAAATTTTCATTAAATAAATTCTTACGAGCTAATACCGTCAGTGTGGGGGTACTGGAACACTTTGAAGCATTTATTAAGAAAATAAAGTCCCAACCGTGTTAAAACTATAGGGAATTCCGTCTCGATGGTAGGATGGTCTCTTATCTTTCCCTAAGATTAGGTCTGGTCGAGGTGAGTCAATGAAAACCATTTTAAATAAATCCGTTAAAAGTGGCGAGCGAGTGACTCCCTCTCGTATGTGTGAATTGAGTTGTTGGGTTTCACTCGCGTGGCAAGTGCATCGCCGTGTTCAATGAGACTTTTCTCCCAAAATGTAAGTATTTGGTGAATTAAAAAGTGTTTGTAGTGACATTAGATGAATTATTCTTGATGATTCAATAGAAAAAAATTAGAAAAATGATTAATTCAATTGAAGAGAATGAGGTTCCGTTATTGAGACACCACAACACGGTCTTGAGGCAGTTAGCGAACCCCCCGCCTGTCAAAAAACTAACCTCTCATAAATTCTCTTCGAACGTCTCTTGAAATATTTGTTCTTCTCATTACATTACTTTGTTGGAATAAAGTATTTATATCAACTTCCAAGCCTAGAGAAATCTATAACCTCATATGAATCTCCCTGTTCCACAACTGGTACCTTTGAGGGTTCCATAAGGGGGACATTTTGTTTTCAGGGGTTCCATAAGTGAAGCATTTGCCGGGCGTCACCTTTTCTTGAATATTAATTAATCTATTGACCCCATAAATATGAAAAAATGTTTCAATTGAAGGAGAGATATTGTTTTAGCTGTTGCAAAAGTTAAAATCCTAAAATTATAGATAAAATCATGTATCACAGCGTTCACCGTGGATTCTACTCGTAAAGTGTTCCATAACCCCCACACTGACGGTATATAGGAAGATACAGACTTTTAGAAAGTGCATTAGAAACTTGCGTAAACAGGAAACAAGTCATAAAACTAGAAATTCCTCAGCGTAGTTTGGACCACCCGAAAATAAAGCCCTTTTGTATTAATTTTTTCTTATAAAGTTTCCAGTGCAATTAGAACTCAACTTCGAATCGTGAAAGTCAAAATAGTATATTTCAGGGCGAGTGCCATGGGGTTTTTAACTCGCGTGGAATTGGCATCTGAGCCGAAGGCGAGGACTGGCCAACCACGCGAGTAAAAAAAGCCCATTGCAATAGTCGTGAACGATATTTTTCCATAGTGATTTTCAGTTTTATGAGTTTGGGGAAGGGTCAATGCCAATCCCCGGACGAGGAAAAGTGAAAATCAGTACGAAAAAATCCTATTCCTAGAGACAGTTTATTTTTCCTCGAGTAAAAATCGAGTATTTTCTCTCGCTCACTCGACACCACATGTCAGGCCCATTGTTCGAGTCACGTACCAGGTCCGAGGCTGGGCCAGCGCCATCGACTGTCGGGTGTAAGACCAACGCCATCGATCGAGTTCACGATCACGATTGGTCCCCTACTTCTTCCTGTGGGAAGAGTACTTTCATCACATCTGTACATTTCCACGACTGAAGAAGAAGACTAAAGAAGTTCGTAAAGAACGTGAAGTTGCATCCCATATAGACTTATACAGGATCCAACTTCATGTTCTTTACGAACTTCTTTTGACGATTGTACAGGGCCTAGTGAGAAATGAGATATAACAACTGTACAGAAACCAACTGTCCAAAATAACATCTGTACAAAATCACAACTGTACACCGAACGTTTCGTCGGTCAAACAGTATCGGTAGCGCAGGGAATTAATTCCTCTTAGCCGCCATCGGTCACAATTATTGCTGCCAATAATCGAGTGATGGCAGTATTCACTTCATTAAAGTAGCTCTACCCTTAGGAGGTTATCTTTCAATTCAAAGATCTTTAAAAACTACAACAAATCGCCGAAAAACTCTGTGTGATTCGGAATCGTAATTTTTTTGCTCATTTAATTGTCGTTCAAGTTTTTATAAATGAAAATGTTGAAAATTCATTACTTAACACAGGGTCTTATGTGCTAAAATCGCTAAATTTAACACAGCTCCGGTTAAAACAAAGATTAAAATCTAATTTTTTTCCCTAAAAACGAGAAAAAAATAATAAAAAATATTGGCACCTGTTAGATAACGATTTATCGTTTAGTTTTTTTATTATTAACAATTTCCAACCAGAATCGTGGGAGACTGTGTATAGGAGTAGACGTGGCAACGACGGCTCGTTCAGCTGTCACTTGGCGGGACCTCTCTCACCCGTCACATTATCCTACAGTGTTGCCACTAATTTTTCCAAGCTAGTCAATTGAAAATCTATTTATTCATACTTTTCTTGAAAATAATTAATAATGAAATAATTCTTATGCTTATGTCCTTTACAAATTATTTGAGTAATTTAGACATCAAAAAAATTATTTTCAGAATCTTTTTTTTTCAAAAGCACTCAACGAGTCCAGCCGTAGGGGTAGAGCTACTTTAAAAGGAAAATTGGGGTCCTGAATAGCGGGGTCCGTGGGGCTGAGTTACCTCCACGGAAAAACGACATATCTAGCGACGCATTTTATGATTAATGAGCCACAATGAGCAATAATCGATAAAAAATAGAACATAACTGATTATTAAAAATGGAAGGCCAAATAACATGGAATTTTGTACATTCGCAAAACTATTCTGTTTTTGTAAATTTGTTTTTTCTCATTTATTAATCTTTCGGTCATTTATTCTCCATTGTGTGTACATGACCTCATACGGTTAGACGCACCAGCTAGATATAAACTTGTCAATGATGGTTCATTGAAAAAAATGAAGAATTATAAAATATATAAATGACTTTTTAGTGGGATCGGCGATCACAGTGGGCATAATTGATGATAGATATCCTCCGAAATAATAGTCATTTTCAAGAGGATATATTTTATAGAAAATAAAAATCTATTGATTCTTCCATGTCAAGTATTTTTTTCTGAAAAAAATGCGGAAAGGCTACTGAATTTACAATAGAAATCAGCAAAAAGATGTCTTAATTTCCGATGGCATTTCGTAGCGCGGGCGCCAGGATTATTCACTGGAATTAGCATTACACGAATTGATTAATCGAATTCCCTTGCAGATCAATTCTTGATAGATATTTCAGAATCGAACAGAAATGGCCAGCTTTCTTGGAAATCTCACTCTGCTCTATAAAAAAGATTCTGCATAAATTTTGCTCTCTTAAATTACGAAATAAAATTTCAAAAAGTGATATTGAAGAGAAATTTACATTGGTTTAAAATATCTGAAAAACTATAGAAAAGTTATCGAGACATGCAGTGGAAAAAGGTTAGGCAATTTTATAGAGAATAAACAGATTTTTGACTCAGGTCTCTACGACTAATAGTTCTCGAGATGTGAACATTTGTTTACCGCGGCGCGCACCGATGCGAACACCGCGCAATAAACAAATAACTGTAACTCAGCCGAAAATGACTATAAACTTTTTTTTTTCAACTAAAAATTCTCCTAATTATGATGTTCATATGATTATTTGTTGACTAATAATTATTGACGACTGATTATTGCTCGATAAAATCTGTACAGTTGTACTGGATATACTATTGTTGAGGAAATGTGAAGAATGTGTTATTTATTATGCAGCTATGGTAAGTCTGCAGGGACTTACCGATTTTTTTCCAATATGGGAAACCCTTCCTTGTATCTTCCCAAAACTCACTAAATCTCTTGAATTCTCAAGAAAGTTTGAGAATTTTCCAGAAATTTCTACGTTGACTGCTCCAGGATGCAAGGGCCTCGTCTTCATTCAAATTTTCAAGAGGATTCAGGATTATTTTGGAAAAATCCCGGGAGCTTTCTCAAATTGTCTAGAACACCGGAGAATTTTCTCGAATTTTCTAAAATTCGGACAGATGGCGCTGGTGAAAGAGTGATTTTTCCTAAAATGATCCTTCATAACAAAACCATATCCACGTCAAAAGGTAAAAAAATGTGCCGGGGAATTTCTATAGAAAATATCTCAATAAAATAAGTTGTATAAAAAAATCGAAATCTATTGAATTTTTCGATAAGATATTGTTTATTAGATATTTCAATTGAAAAAAACGCAACAATGAGCTGCGAAATTCTTCAATAGAACCGGCCGAAAACTAATAGAAACTTCAACAAAAATGGAATTGAATTTTCTAACAAATTCACCAAGTTTTCCTGTGAAACCTTTTCGTACGTAACGATCTGCGTGAGGACTGGATCTTCTTCTGGGTATACTAACGTCTCATGGAAATGTTTTCTCGTATTTCACAGTCAAATTAGTTCTTTTATTCAAGTCAATCGTCATGTAGCTCCCTGCCGTCGATAACGAAACTAGGAAGATCTGTCAAATAATTTCACCTAAACTGGAAACATCTGGGAGCCTATTCTCGAATTGAAATCGTACGTTCGAGTTCAACTCGAAAATAGATTCCCAGGAACTAATCACTAAGTCATCATACAGTTTCTTTATCAGTCTGATTAGATTCATTCTTTTTCTTCAAAGGTTTCAAACTGGTCAGTTCATTGGGGGAACCCCCGCCCAAAGGTTCATTACACTCATTCCACGGTTGCACCTCAGCAGTCCCCCAGCATTGGTAAGCAATAGCGCTGATTGTGAGATTTGCTGCTGCTATCATAAACACCAGACGCCACTGTTCTATCGTTTGCTGGAATGTAGATAAATTATTGATACGAATAAACATACAATGAGATTTTTTCAAGTCTTGAAGACAAGAACACCCACACGGAGAGAAATATTTAATAAAAATTACGTATCTTTTCCGTAATTCTGGAGCGAAATGTGTTTGTAGGAAATTTTATGGAACTGTCACGGAATTTTTCCGGAGCGTTCCGTAATTTTTATCTGAATCTCCTGTGAAAAATTACGATACCGTCACTTCAATTTTCTGAGTTGATTACGTAATACGGCGGAGTGAATTGTGAGTTCCGTAATTTTTACTGAATATTTCTTTCCGTGCAGAAAAATAGTTCATTTGAATCAATTAAAAATGTTTATTTGAAATTGCTTGATTTGAATAAAGACTTTATTTCGTATTATTTAAATGAACTTATTTATTTGGTTCAAAAAAATGATTTTTTTCTGAATGTATCACGCTGACAATGCTGTACAATCGCCCAAATAAGTTCGTGAACAGTGTGAAGTTGCCTCCTGTGTAATTCCATATGGAATGCAACTTCACGTTCTTTACGAACTTCTTTTGATGATTGTACGTCCACATATTCAACAATAACGGAAGTGACCAATCTGGGCCATAAGAGAAGGATAGCTTGAAAAATTTGTTCATTTTTTAGGAATTGAATGAAATAAGTTAGAATTGATCTGAAGAGGATAAATAATTTGAAGAAATGTTTAAAAACACGAGGTGGATGACAGGTTCACGCCGCCATCTTGCGTGGATACTCCCTCCCTCTGCAGCAAGGATCCTTAAAGATACTCCCTCCTCGGATTTTCAGACATTTCTTAAAATTATTTCACATCACCCTAAACTCATTTTATCCGATTTCTATAAAAAATCAAAAAAAAATTTCAAGTCATCTCCCGGATTTTCCCATTTCCTCTTGACGGAGCATTCATGGTAGAAAATACTCTTCACATTTCAGTAGTTTTTTTTTCACTCCGAGGTTTTATTAATCTTAATATTAAAAAAGTAATCAATTACCCGGTGATTCGTGAGAATTCCGACGATCAGAGGAGATATGAATCCAGCGGCAGTAGTTACTAATCCACAGAATCCCAGCAGAACACTCGCGAAATTAGGGCTGAGGTCCACAAACACCGCCAACGTTCCTGCCGACACAGCGCCGTTAATCGCAGTTCCCGCCATCATGAAGACAATCGCGAGGATAGGTTGACATCCACTAAAACTCAATCCCAGAGTGAAAATGGCTCCTCCTCCAGTCGTGACAAAATTCGCGAGTTTTCGGACGTTTTGGTGGGACATTTTCTTGGTCCGCAACAGCCAATCACTCAGGATTGAGTACAGGTAGGAGAAAATCATGCGAAGAACGTGGGGAAGTCCAGATAGGAAGCCAGTCTGAAGAAAAAAATCCAATAATTTTGGGTCGTGTTGAAACATTACACGCTGGGAGAAAAACGAACAGTCCTCAAACAACTCCTGTTTGCGCCAAAAAAATCGCTAGTTGAAAATTACTAAAAAACCAAATAGTTTGATTCGAATTTGGGAGTCTCAAATATGAATGATTGCTGTTTTCAATAACAACTAAATATTTGGCTCAGGAGGCGGATCATTCATACGAGACGGGGCCTTTCTAGGATGAAAATATCCGTTATAGAGGGAAGTTTATCAAGATATATTTTCTCCCTAAATACCTAAAATTAAATATCTAAATACGTATGGAAGTACCGAATAACGATGGAGTACTGCTAGAATAGTATATTCCTGCTTGCACAGAGGATTAAATTTTTTAGAAACTGCTAAATCTATTGTTGCGACAAAAATTTTCCATCTCAGGACAGATTTTAAATGGTTAACCCTCTAAGGTGAACGTCAATATCCCCACTCTATGGCTGCCAAAGCGGAATATCTGCGTCCCCACTCCAGCGTCCTACTACGCTTTATAGTAGGAATCCTGTAATCTCGAGCCGGCTATTTTCAACAGGCGGAGACACTGCGTCCCCACTCTCGCGCTTTCAGTCCCCACTCCTTCCGTTTACGGAATGGTCCCATCATCTTCCGGGCGCATAGCCCTATGCTCCCGAATGTTTCCCTAACCTCAATCATAGGGAAAAATGGATTACACCACTATTGATCACAGGTACATTTGATCACGGGACAAATGATCACAAATTTAATCACATCGACAAGTTATCACAAATTATTTTATCACATGGACAAGTCATCACAAATTCGTTTATCACAAGTCATGCCTCTGCATTTTGTTTTAAGCCAGAAGGGCCAGAAATTATTGCTTCACGAGGGGTATTTGTTTAACAAACTTCGTGAAAATGTCAAGAAGAAGAAGACTATCACCTGGAGATGTGTGGATCACAAATCCAGACAGTGCAACGTTCTTGCTTGCACAACGTCTGCTGAGCGAGCAGGTACAATAGTCTTATTAGTTTTGTCTTATTGATCTAATTATCTGGTGATCATTTTTCCTGTGATCAAATGTCCTGTGATAATTTAGCCTGTGTTTTTTTGTCGTGATCAATTGTCCTGTGATCAATAGGGGTGTTACCGGGAAAAATGTACTATGGGGTTATGTATTCACTGTTACCCGACGGCCGAAGACAGAGAGCAACATAATGCATTCTCTCTCTGACCTCCCCACTACGCTCGCTTGGCCAATGAGAGCTCGGCTGACTATTTTCGACTTCTCGGAATTCGTTCCCCCGTCGGGTCGAAATTATAGGAGTCCTACTGTGCTACGATTTTCATTTTAGAGGGTTAATACTAGATTTTACATGTTTGATCATATTCAGCAGGCGATTTTTTCAGTTCAAAAGATTTGTTTGAGAATAGTATATTGTGTTACTAGTGCGTAAAGTTCCACTTTTTCACAAGCACGTGTAACACATCCTATTTTTTGTGATACCTGCCGAGTTCACTGTTCGAAAGGGTAGTGGGGGTAAATTGGTTATGTTTGTGCACGACTGCGTAAAGTCCGAAAGCGTGCGCAAAGTCAATTTCACTTGAAAAACATGAACTTCAACTTGATAGTGAAATTAACTTTACGCAAGCTTTGCATTATACGCGACAATTCGCTTTACGCATGCTCGTGAACTTTACGCACGGCGTGCGGAAAACAACCGCTTTACGCACACTAAACCATTTCGAAAAGTGCACTTTTCAGGTAGTTATCACAAAATAGTATATTTATTTTATTTTACAATATTTTTCATCACAATGTGGCGAAAATTGGACTTTTAGGCACGCGGAGCGTGCCGAAAAGTTCACTTTTCGTCACAGCGTGATGAAAAATGTTTTTTTCCCCTGGGTACAGAAATTATTGAATGGGCATTTACTGCATTGATGTTCCATCCATGGACGAAATTGAAGTAGGATGGTGCTTGGGTCATGAACGTGAGGAACCCCCAAACGCCACCCCAATGGGCAACAATCGCTATCCAGACGGGACCGGAGAGGAGCAATTCTCTCCAGGGAACTTTAGATAAAGTGTGGGAACTGGACAGAGTGTCTCCTAGGCTCTCCACGATGTGGGAACACTCGTCCAGACTGATTCTCGGGTGCTCCTTCGGGGTATTGTAGACCAAAAAGTACCAGAAACAATACCTGTCGAATTTGTGTGAATCGTATGGGTTTATGCGCGTCTTAAAATATACTTTTTGAGATTTTTCCGAGGGGGCATTCATTACCAAAATCACGCTGTCATCAATCACCACTTATTTGTGAAATCATGAAATCAGCAAGTCATGAGACCCTTTCGAATACATAAAAGAGAAAAAAAAAATTTCCACTTATTTGTGGTGTATTATTCATCGTAAGCCCATTGACGTGTATTATTTTTCATATCCTATCGTAACCAGGAGAAAGGAAATCTATCTCGCTATATCTCGAATAGTGATACCGTCGGGACTAGTCGAGAATTATTTTGATGAGATCATCACGGTCTGGAGAAACATCGAAAGTTTTGGAATCGTCGCAATCTCGAAAGACATTGGATCGGTGGATCTCGTCACAATTCCGGGAGGATTTATCTTGCCTGGATCTCGAGATTTTCGGTTTTTCAAGTTCACGAGACGAGACGAGACGAGACAGATATCGAGGCAAACATTTCAAAAATACTGAAAGTCAGGCGTGCTGGATTCTTCCAAGTTCGTGACGAGATGCACCAACCCAATGTCTTTCGAGATTACGACGATTCCTAAACTTTCGCTGTTTTTTAGACCGTGATGATCTTTCCGAAATAATTCTCGTCTAGTCTCGACGGCATCACTAATCTCGAAAATCTCGAATCACTGTCACCGTAAGACTGAAACCGAAGCGCCATTACGTGAGAAGATGAGAAGGTGCGTGCGTAGCACGCGCGACTGATCTCGCAGAAAAAAAATTAATCGCTGAATACAAACGCGTATTTTTTGGTATGACCTCCTGGAATCCTCATATCAAAAAGTATCAAAACATTGTGTTATCGATAAAGACACTGTCTGCGGGAGAAGACAAAAAAATAAAACAAAAATACAACATCAACATTTACCCTCTCGTAATTCTTATGTTTGAGCCTTCTTGCATTAATGTTGTTGCGTATTTGCCGTTTTACTCCCTCATAATCACCTTCATGTACGATCGTCTCTTTCTTTCTCGTTATTCTTTTATCTTCGTTCCTAGTCCGCGAACGTGTCATTCCGTTTTGTATCTCTTTTTGCCCCAAATTCTTTGATAAACAGTCATTTATTTATTAAATGTACCCATTCTTTACAATACGCAGTATTTCTTTCTCTCCGGATTCTATTTCCTTTTACTCCATTCCCCTCTCCGCCACAAATAGATGAAATTGAAAATTTGAAATCATTTAAAATCGTCTAAAATCGCGAAATCACCAAAAAATCCCAAGCAATCACATGAAATCAATGATTGTAAGAAATCATCGAAATATCCCCGAAATCACGTGAAATCAGCAATCACTGTCTCACCGGATTTCCAAATGAATGACCCCTCGGATTTTCATATACCACACTGAGAGAAAAAATTATTCCTGCCAAGGATTGATATTCTCGTCAGAAGATAATATTTTTTCAGAACGAATTTTTCCAGGACAGTCATTTTCAGAGAGTCCAAGTCTATCCTCAAAAATTACACTGATATTGAACAATCTGATTATTATGCTACATATGACCTTGACAAAATGTTCTCCGATATCTTCCGGATTTTACAAATTGGCGATTTTCTCAGGTAAAGAAAATTGGAATAATTCCAAATGTTAATAATTATTATTGGAGTTTCTTCGAGGTCATATGCAGAAGAATATTCTTATAGATCACCATAATTCTCACGCTTGGAACTGATTTCGGAGCACCTGGAAATGACTGGCCTGGAGAAATACGTTCCAAAAGAGATATTTTCTTCTACTAAGAGTATGAAAAAGATATCACCAATAACATTTTCTTGGAAGGAATAAATTTTTTTCTCAGAGCATTGCGAGTAGAGATGTAAAATGATCGTCATTTTTTAGCAAGAAAAATTACATTCGCACGCAAATTGCTAATTTGTTAGCAAAAATGTATAGAGTATGCTTTGACGAAAGCAATTTTTCCGCTTGCTCTGATCAATTTTTTTCATCAAATATTTCTGGTACCTGAAAAATGTGGCATAACTATCTCAGAGGAATACAATTAGATTATACTTTTATTGCTTTTTAGCAATCACTATTCACATTTTAAAATTATGAACTTGTGTCTCCAACGTATTACAGTTAGGGACAGGTTTGTCCAAAAATTTAAAAATAATTATAAATGTTGTTTCTTTGTTTTTCACCTATAAATCTGTAAAGAACGACAGAAAAACTCTGAAATCGGTAGGGCTTTAATCAAAACTACTCAATATGGCGGCTCATCCCGGTGTTTGAAAGAATTGAAAAAAATTTCAGAGTCCTTCAATTTTTTTTAGCTGTTTTCAACTTTTTATTGATCGTTGATCGACCTCTCCCAACCCCTTGAATTTCTCAATTTTGGCCTTTTGTTTATGTACCCCACTATGCCCCGCACAATATCGTATATGATATTCGGATATTTCTATACGGATATTTTTTTACAAATTATTTCTATACGATTTCTATAGGTTTAATCCTATACGACCCACTGCCACATGTATAGAAACATTTGGGATGGAGTTGCGACATTTCTCTACATTTTTCTCTGGAATGTTTAGCCATCTTTCGTATGAATACAAAAATTTATGTAAAATTTATGTATAGAAATAATTCGTATAGAAATATCCGAATATCATATACGGAAATCCTATAGAATTGCTATACGCAATCCGTATAGACAATTTCTGTACGATTTTTTCGTACGTGCGGCCACCTCACTATGCCTTGATCACCCCTATGCTATCCTTCAACGTTTCATCACTCGTAACAACGAATTTAAATTCTGCTCACCAGATAATACCGATGATAGAAGTGATGTAAAAAGCAGCTCTCCAATTCATCCAATCGATGATGAATGCACAGAGGGGATAGGTAATGGCAGCGCCCACGGAACTGCCTAATCGCATAAAGAATTCATCGAAATCATCAACGCATTAAAAATCAATGATTTTCGATTGTTAATCACCTAGATAAGCGCTGACAAATTTGCTCCGCTCCATCGGAGGAATCCATTTGGCGGTCATGTCGTGCATGGAGGGCCATATGACGCCCTAGAACAATCCATCAGTCATTCTTCGATTTCAGAAAATAATTTCAATAGAAGAAACTTACAGAAATCAATCCCTGCAAAGCACGGATGGCCACCAATCCATAAAGATGATATTGAGTTGCAAATGGAATGAGTAAACCGAGAACTGCAGTTGCCAGATTTCCCATTCCAAAGACCATTTTTGTTCCATACTTACGCGCTAATAGGCCACCAGGCAATTGCGTTAACCAGTGAAACCAGTAGTAAGCACCTAAAGCTAAACCCTGATCATATTCAGTCCAGTGGAACAGGGATTCTGTCTGGAAATTAATTCACATTTTTACGTGCCACAAAAAAATCTGGTAAAGCCGAGAAATGTCAATAGAAAATATCCTTTATTGATACTGATATTGACTGATCAATACCCTTTATCAATTTTTTCCATACAATATTCTTCTGCGGAAGCTGCGAAACTTTTTAATAGAGCAATTTACCACGATTTCACGCACGAAAAAATTTAATAGAAAAACCTATCGAATTCGTTAGAAAATTCTATTGAATTTCTATTAAACTTTCTATTAGTTTTTGGCTGATTCTATTGACATGTTCAATAGAAAATATTCAATAAAAAAAGTCAACAGAATTCGATTTTCTTATACTTTCCGTATATTTTCTATAGAATTTGCTCGACTCTAATTTTCTAATTTTTTTTTCATTCTATTTTTCTTTTCTTCTCATCAAGAAAATCAAATGAAAAAACTTACGATGACTATTTTCTTTATATCCGCAAACGACAAAATAACCCGAGAAGTGGCCTACTTCAGAGGATAGTTTTGCCCCCAAAATCCACGTATTAGCCGATAATAAAAAATACGTGTCCCTTAGTTTTGACTCCTCTATAACATATATAAGTTTCATCAAATTCGGAGGCGGACACTTACCTAGGGTTCCTTGTTAGGAAATTTGAGCCGAGGAAATTCTATAGAAAATATCTCAATAGAATAAGTTATATAGAAAAATTGAATGTTATTGACTTTTTCTACTGAATATTTTCTATTGAACATTTCAATAGAATCGGCCAAAAACTAGTAGAACAGTTCAATAGAATTTTTTAACGAATTCGATAGGTTTTTCTATGAAATTTTGTCGTCCGTTTTTCTAGAGGATCCGCTAGCATTCTCAGAATATCAACTAGATTAGTTGAAAAAAAAATGGAAAACTTGTTTTTCTGCTTGTTGTCCTTGTTGTGGAATATTTTCGTATGTAAATGTATTTGAGACACATCAGGAAAATTTCCTACCTTAGACTTTTGAGCGACTGTAGGAAACGTTAACATATAAAGAGATTTGTTGGAGGGACTGTTCCAGGGGATATTGTGGAGTGAACATTCAGCTATCGCGGGCCCTTTCGTCCCTGGGACGACCATAGCCACTATCGCCAGGTTGAGGTTTATCCTGAGCATGTAGTTTATAGCGAAGCCACAAAACACGAGGATCCACAAAACATCTCGACACATGAGTATTTCCTTCCCTGTTCGACTCAAACAGTTGAAATTATTTATTTTTCGTCACTAGTGCGTAAAGCAAAATTTTACGCACGGTCCGCAAAATCCCACTTTCCACATATTGTGATGAAAACTAGGGTTCGGCACTCGTGGGAAAAATGGTCTTTGACCCTTCGGAGGGTAGCACACGCCTTCGGCAAGCGCTACCCACCTCACACGGATCAAAAACCACTTTTTCGTCACTTGTGCGTAAAGTTAAATTTTAGGTACGCTCCGCGTGCGCCGAATTCCGCACGTCGCGATGAAAAATAGGGCTCGGAAATTGTGGGAAAAGTGTTCTTTGACCCTTGGGAGGGTAGCACACGCTTTTGGCGAGCGCTAAACATCTCACACGGGTCAAAAAACACTTTTTCGTAACTCGTGCGTAAAGTAACATTTTACGCACGCTCCGCGTGCGCAGAATTCCGCACATCGGAAAAGTGTTCTTTGATCCTTGGGTGGGTAGCGATAGGAGTGCGTAAAAGTGTTTTTTGACCTCTGGGAGGTATGTAACGCTCGCCGAAGGCTTATTTTTCGTCATAATGTGCGAAAAGTGGGATTTTGCACTCCGCGTATACAAAATCCCAATATAGTAATGGTCAATGTCAATATTGTAATGGATTTCCATTACTATATTGACTTTGTCATTTTATTAAATTCGATATTCTCTCCCCCCAGAAGTGTTGGTTTCTGAGAGCTGAAAATTGAATAATTTAGTCTTAAAAAATGTGATTGCCCCTTATCATTCAAACATTGGATTCTGTAATTCATGAACGAGGACAGGACAATTTCATCTGACCCTCACTGTGTGGAACTCAGTCCACGGGTATCAATGATGTCATTGAGATTTATTAAACCGAGGGGTGCCAGATGATTCTATTATTTGACTGATAGTGGTTTATTCGATCACACGGAGATTTGCGTTTATTTTTGGATGATTCCGACATTATAAATAGAAACTGAAATGTTTCTCTGAATTGAATTTAGTTTTGGAAAGACAGTTTTTCTGAAATGTTCAGAGGGGAACGCCCTCTCAGGTGCTAACGCTTCTGGCAACAAATCCGTCTTAACACCGGTATTAATTAATTTTTGGCATCCACACAATTTGCATATTCTGGTGTTTAATACCGTCGCGTCTAATAATAGATGCGCCGGTGGCGTTAGAATGAAATTTAGAAAGTGCGTGATTGTTATCACTAAAAGTTTGACAGTTTACCTTCTTTAAAATTCAATTATTATATTCTGTGGGAAATTTCTCACCCATTTCGCTCTTTTTATCCAACAGATGCAGCTGAACTTCTATTCCGCAAGCATCACAGTTCGACAATCCGAAAATACCAATGAATTCGCTTTGAATTACAGATAACGCTATCACTTGGAATATATATAAACTGATATATGGAAAATCCCAAGAGGTATTGGACGTCCCGATAGAATTTTGGAACCGGAGCGCAGCACAATGCGACGCGCGGAGAGTTCTCGCTTGATGATACCTCCAGATCCGACTGACTTCTCTGTACTAGATGTCATATTGAATCACTGAAAATGTGTACTTCATGCAGGGGTATCTAAACGAGTTCTACGACGTAATGATTTATTGTTCTTGCGCGTTGGGATTTTATTTAGTGCTGAAAAAGTCAAATAAGATTGCCAGCTTCTCAATGAATGCCGAGAGGAAGAGATATCATAATCAGGCGATTATCGTTAAGTTTATTGGGATAACGAGCTATTGACATTTGCAAATGCTGATAATGGACGATAGTTTAATCACCTTTTTTGTGTGTATTTCATTTCTCAATATTTTTCTTTTTTGAATTCAGTCAAAATATTTTTTGCAAAACATTTGTTTTACTTTAATTCGTTGCAGTCTTCGTCAGTGCCGATGCCTCATTTCACGCCGAAATGATGAATATTTTGGGAACGTTTACAGAAAATGAAGATTTTTGTCTAATTTCTGGTGCAACTTGTTTTATTATAGGAAATAATCAGTCGCTCTCCACTTCGTGCCTTTTAGTCTTTTCGTTTTATCTGTTTATGTGAGAAATTTTCATTCTTAAATACACTATTATCTTTTGTGTGGTCATACATAAACATTCCGGAATTACGGAAAAGATACGTAATTTTTATTGTATATTTCTCTCCGTGTGGGCCAAAAAACACTTTTACAAAGTCTTTGGAATGTTAGCGATTTTTCTTATTTTTTTACCTGCAAGTTGATTTGACGTTCCATAATATACCTAAAAATTGCAATAGTCATCTGAAATTTTGACTCCTAATTAGTATTATTGAGCCATACCCTATAAAATTATGCGTCGAGCGATTAAGAACATTCTGCGATAAGTCAGTCATCCAAAAGTCGTTTATTCTAATTAAATGACAAATCGTATTTTATCAATTATTTTCCCATCTGAATGAAAATTTATCTAACACAAAATTAAAATTCTTTAAAATCGATAATCTGAGAATAAATCAATATTTGTATTTCGATTCCAAATAGATTATTCCTATTCCTTCTTTATAAACTTTGTTGGATTCCGGATTGAAATAACAAGTTAAACCAACTATTACACGAAATCTTTATTTAAGAGGACTAAAATACAAGTACTTTGGATATCTTCCTGATTAGATGTAACTTCTGACAGTGTTCGGTTAATTCTGCCTGAGGTGGAGGGAAGAGGATTTTGAGTTGGTGTCTCTTGAGGGTGAGAAGTAGGGGTTAGAGGGTATGGAGGGAGAAAGGCCCAAGTGGCTGATTGGCCACAAAAAAAAAAAAAAATTCTAAGAGAATTAGAATTTAGAGAGAAAAAATTTCCGCTTCACCCAGCCGGGAATCGAACCCGGGTCTCCCAGATACGCGCCGGGCACTCTTACCGACTAAGCTACCGGGAACCACAGAAATTCACTCTCAAATTCACCTCAAACACCGCCTAACCTCCTTTAGGCATTAAAGAATTCTAAGAGAATTAGAATTTAGAGAGAAAAAATTTCCGCTTCACCCAGCCGGGAATCGAACCCGGGTCTCCCAGATACGCGCCGGGCACTCTTACCGACTAAGCTACCGGGAACCACAGAAATTCACCGATGAGGGATGACCCTTGAGGGTTGGACTTACGGAGGTCAGGGAGAGGTATGTCTCGATGAGAGATTTTAGGAAATGAATCGTTGGGAAAGTACGGGGTTGGTGACACGAGGTACGGGAAAGTTCCGAGGTGCAATGAAACCATTTAGAAGGTTCTAGCATGAATATGGTAGTAAAACCTTTCGTCTGGGTGTCTGGATATTTGGAGTTTTAGGGATTAAAATAATAAAACCGTAATAAAATATTCGAGAGAACAGATCTTAGGAAAGGAAACATTTGGTGGACATCTGGAGAGAGAGACAAGGTTTGGGAAAATAGCGGGTATACAATAACTTTGTTCAACCCATTGGAGAATATCATGGGACACAATTCTCATCGATTTCCCACTTGCTCATTTTCACTATGCAATTGCCAAGGATCCATTCGGAATTTTACTATTAATCGAATTGGCGAAAATACAAACAAATAATAATAAAGTAAAAATACCGATCACATGCCTTCTATTGAATGGGCTCGGTCCCCTACTTATTTTTTTTCTAAAGAGAACATCACTATTGGATTTATGTGTAGGATTGAATTAATAACTCTGTGAATTTAATTTGACTGTCTCTTTATTCAGTCGCACGTAGGAGACGCATCTCGATCTTTACTCTAGCTCCGGCTATCGGAGACTCACTTCAGAAAATTAAGGGCCAGTACATTGGACCACTTGGGACGCTTGGATTTTCTCTTTGTCCTTTGTTCTATGTTTTGTTCATAGTATTCATAGCCGTCCACCATGTGGTCGCCATGTAACATAAACACAGCTTTAAAAACCTCAGTCTGAAGAATTTTATGTGGTGATACTGAAATGTGTCGAGCTGTGTAGAGACTGATTTTTGAATACTATTTCGATCCATGAAATCCAACAATTATTATGAAAATCTCAAAATTGTCAAATTTATCCGTGATTTGGTCGCAAGGATTGCGTGAAATAGTGGGTAAAATTTTGGTTTGAAAATTTTTAATGAAAAAATTGGTGAGGAATTTAGTTTTCCCGGGACTAGATCCTGGGCGCTTGAGATTATGGATCCCTACCTCAACCATGTGCGCCACACAGCCAAGATGGTAAATTCTGCAACAACTTATTTATTTATTCTTATTTATTCTTATTTATTTATTTATTCTTATTTATTTATTCTTCAATATTTTTTTTTGTGTAACCCCAGATGCCATTGCGTTCCTCAGAAAACAAAATAAATTTTTATCTCTAAATTCCGTCGTTATCAAAAGCAAATTTATTCTTCCGTGCGTGAAAGTCAGTGATGAAAGAAAAACCAGTCTCTCCCCAGACTCAAACTGTAGTCGGAGAGTTTCTCTCCGGATAGAATCTCTTTTTTTACTTCCGAATGGAGGCATTGTATTCATCAAATACGACATTTTCAATTTCTTGCGTCAGAAAAATTTTTAGATCATGTCCGGATGTATGCATGTATGTATGTGTGTATGACCGATGGTTTTTCGACGATAACTGGAAAGATAATTGTTCAAATAAATCCAATTGTGATTTAAAATATTCTTTCCAATACAATCTTGACCGAGTTCGATCATGAGATTTATTGCATCCTCGGTTGTTGAAAAAAATTATATTGAAACCAATATTCGAGAAGTGAAAATTTTTTACGTTGGGGTAATGTTGGGGCAACGTCGGGGAAATGTTGGCTGCCAACGTTAAGGTAATGTTGGCTACCAACGCTGGGACAATGTTGGCTATCAACGTTGGGTCAATGTTGCCGGTCAACGTTGAAGTAATGTTGGCTGCCAGTGTTACGGTCATGTTGGCTACCAACGCTATGACAATATTGGTTACCAATGTTGGGACAATGTTGGCTGCCAACGCCGGGACAATGTTGGCTGCCAACGCCGGGACAATGTTAGCTACCAACGTTGGGGAAATGTTGGCTGTCAACGTTGGTACAATGTTGGCTGCCAACGTTAAGGTGATGTTGGCTGCCAGCGTAAAGGTAATGCTGGCTGCTAACGTTGGGACAATGTTGGCTACCAACGCTGGGACAATATTGGTTACCAATGTTGGGGGAATGTTGGCTGCCAACGATGAGGTAATGTTGGCCACCAACGTTGAGGCGAATGCAATTTGCCATTTGTTTGATTTGAAAATTAAACCAATAATTTTGTTTTTTCCACAAAAAAATTATTCACTTTTTTCATTCAAGAAAATTTTTCTTTTTTTCATTTTTTATTTGAAAAATTGTGTTGAGAAAATCCTCCCGTAGGGGGATATTACCAATTTTTTGTATTAATTTTTTTTATTCCAAAAGTGAAAAACCTAATTACTCAATCATTAGAATAATTTAATCGCATTTTCCGGGTCGACCCAGCGAATGAAACTACACGGATGCGCATCACAAACAAAAACAAATTGATCATAACAGGCTAACACACTGTACGACTCATCTTCGTCACTCACACAGATGTCCAGGATGAATGGTTTGCCGAGGCCATGACGCGGCAGCTAATATGCGAACGGCGTTAAGCGGTCATGTGCAAACGTTGTACAGTAGAAAATCAGATCTTGTGTCAGAAGCATTTCACGACAGCCATCGAAGCGTAGTTCAGAAAACTCCGTTAAATTTCGACATGGAATTTTGGACGATTTTGGGAACACTCCTAGTGATTCTGTTGATCTACTATTATTTCTCCAACCAGAACGACTACTTCAGTAAACATGGCATTCCCCACATCAAGCCTATTCCTCTCCTCGGCAACATGGGGCCGACACTCCTGAGGAGAATGTCCATCTTCGAGCTCATTCAGAAGACCTACTATTTGGATAAGAACGCCAACTACGTGGGATTCTTTGACTTTAAAACCCCAATAGTGATGCTTCGTGACCGTGACCTCGTTAAAAATATCACTGTCAAGAACTTTGACCATTTCGTCAATCACCGTGACTTCATCACATCCGATCTGGATCCTCTCTTCGGAAATCTTCTCTTTACAATGCGCGACGACAAGTGGCGGAAGATCAGGGCAGTGATGACCCCGGCATTCACCTCCAGTAAGATGAAGGGCACGTACAAACTCGTTGCTGAATGTGCCTCTAATTACGCCGACTATTTCGTCGAACAGTCTCAAGAAAAACCAGCCGAATTCAATACCAAAGATGCATTCACACGCTACACCAATGACGTCATCGGAACCTTCGCCTTTGGAGTTACCATTGATTCGATAAGAAATCGAGATAACGATTTCTACGTTCTAGGGAGAAAATCCACGAGTTTTGAGGGGGTAGGAGCATGGAGACTGACGTTGATGCGATTTGTTCCGACTTTGTGTAAATTATTTAACATTAAATTTGTCACCGACGATGCGGTCGCTTTTTTCACTAATCTTGTTAAGGACACCATCGCAATGAGGGATGAGAAGGGAATATCTAGGCCGGACATGATTCAACTGATGATGGAAACGAGGAATAATAAGGAGGGAGAGGGATCCAAGCTGACGCTTCTTGAGATGACTTCGCAGGCGTACGGCTTCTTCTTCGGGGGCTTCGACACTTCCTCAACGCTCATGTGTTTTGTGGCTCAAGAGATCGCTGAGAAGCCGCATGTACAGGAGAAACTCCAGAGGGAAGTGGATCAGCTTTTTGAAGAGCATGAGGAAGACCCTCCGTACGAGGCTGTTAATAACATGGTTTATCTCGATGCTGTGATCAGTGAGACACTCCGGATGTATCCGATCGGTCCATTCCTGGACAGAATTTGCACTGCGGAATTTGAATTACCTCCAGCTCTACCGGGGGGTAAACCAGTCATGATGAAACCAGGTGACATTGTGTGGATTCCAGTCTACAGTTTCCAAAGGGATCCGGAGAATTTCCCAGATCCGGACGTCTTCGATCCCGAGCGCTTTATTAAGAATGATAAGTCGTCCGGCCACTCGGCTAACTCGTTGACGTTCGGCCAGGGCCCTAGAATGTGCATTGGGAACAGATTTGCACTTTTGGAGACCAAGATACTGTTTGTTCATCTACTGAGGAAGTGCTCGCTGAAGCCGGGCAAGAAGATGATCACTCCGATGAGGGTGAGCAAGACGAGCTTCGTTATGACCGCTGAAGGGGGATTCTGGGTGGAGTTCCAACCGAGGAATATATGAAGACGCAATAGGAAAAACAAGAATTCGTGGTAGCTTAAGTATTCTTTAATACTCTGTTTCATCACGTGTGCGCAAAGTGAAATTTTACGCACGTGGAGCGTGTTGAGTCTTTTTTGACACACATCTTAATGAAAAATAGGGTTTGATCTTCGTGGAAAAAGTGCTCTTTGACCACTGGGAGGGTAGCACTCGCCTTCGGCGCACGTGATGACAAATTTAATAAGAAAACTTGCGGGAATTTTTTTCAATTTTCTAATCTCAAATTTGGGACCTGAATAATTCCTTTCCCCCTGCACAAACATTCAAAATATTGCTCATTAATAAATAATTAATTGTTAAAAGTTGAATATTTCAAACGCTTTGAAATCGCTAATGACGTCACACAGACGGTGTACCACGAAAAATATTTAATTCATTTTCGATGAAGCTATCAAATATATAAGAACTTCAGATCCCAAAATGGCTGGTATCTACTTATCTCAGTTGTAATCTTGATATCAATCTACGAATCATTGTTCTTGTCAATTGATATCACGAAAGAATTGCCTCGTGCGGCGAGAAAATAATCGTTGATAAAAATACAAATTTATTTTTGAAATGTTTATTTATTGCACACTTCTATGAATTAATACTCGCGCAAAAGAGTGGAAAGGAGAATCGATTTTCACCTGGACAGGGGTCAGCGGAGGACCTGCATCTGGCACATCAGATTGCGATTTTTGAAGAGGGTTGAAGGGATCAATGGTCTGCGGAATATACTTTCTATCATATAATAGAAACTTGCTCTGTACGAGTACGAGGTCTTTCCCCTGGACGTATCCCTCACTCCTCTGGAAATGTATGGAGACCTTAATGATAATTTTTTATTTCATAGGGAAATTCTCTTGCTTTCGAATGGAGGCATTGTAATCTTCAAGATCCGAGTTTCATTATTTTTGTGAGGATAACTAATTTTAGGCTCACGAAACACAATATGATGTTTTTAAGGATAATCGGGCGAGGAGGAAATGTAGGAGGTGAGGCGGAGGGGTTTCTATTGTTTTCCTGCAGAAAACCAATTGCTGAACAAAAAAATTTTTCCCATTCGGATTCAAAATTCAGGCAATATTAGGGAGTATCTCCGGTTAAAAATTATTTTTGGAGCTAATCAAATTTATTTGTATCTGTTCCACGCATTGAATGGTTTTCAGATTGTTTTTTTTTTTAATAAATGAAAAAATATTAATCCATGCGAAAAAGTGGCAACATCGTCGGTAGTGTTTTTTTTTTCACCAGGAGCTGGTACCACTGGCTCGAGGGAGCTCCAATCACAGCGCTTCATCGCTCTCTCTCAAGAGACGTTTAAATTGACCGCGCTCCCCCCACCCGATCGGTACTTGAGACGTTGCTGCTCGTTTGGGCTGCGTGCGCAGAAATTTCATTTTTCAGTACTTTTTTCGCTATTATTAATAAACAATGCTCCTAGGCGACAATCTTTTTCACTCAAAAAATCATTGATCACATGTTCTAAATGCGTCCAAAGTTTCATGACTTTGGCTGCTTTTTTTCCTTGAGTTTTGCAGTTTTTTTTGTAATTTCCACAAGATCACGGGTTAAATCACCACTTTTTCAAAAATTCATAATAAATTAACCATGTACCCCAGCAATCTGAAACTTTGCACACGCCTTTTCCATCATTTAAAGAATACGTAAAAAATAAAAGAGAAAAATCGCTGCTTTTTTTCTAACCCTCCAGGCTCGCCCGATTATTCTTAAACCACATGAATGTTATGTTTATATATGTGACTAATTTTTGTTTTCGAATGGAAGCTTTGTCATCTTTCAAATTTATGTTTTCGATGTTTTGTGTTATATCGACCCAGCATTTTCCAAAAAGGCCGGAAATAGAATTTTTAGACCTCGTTCGTACGCATGTGTATGTGTGTACGTATGGAATGAAGTTTTTCTTCAATTGTACGCTAATGAATGGATGGAATTGAATATTTTTTTTTTTTCAAATGTAGGTATTGTTGAGATCCACCAATCGCCATTAACCCTAAATGGTCGCATCGTGAGGGAATCCCCGCCAAACCATACGTCGCCTATAGAGCGAGGGAGGCGCTAAAAAAGCGCGACCACTTAAGGGTTAATTAAAATTCAATTCATAGATTAGTATTTTTAATTGGCAGTGTCTATTCACACGCTCCACGGTAACTTCGACCGTGGATATACGAGACGTTTTCCTGTGAATTCAAGGTAATTTCTACCGTGGATATATGGGAGATCGCGGACTCTCAACTTTTACAAAACAACCACTTTACACACACTAAACGGTTTCGAAAAGTGAACTTTTCAGGCAAGTATTACAAAAAGAAATAACCGCGAGTGCTTACTTTTGACTGATCGTTTTATCTGTCTCCCCAAAAACGCCTATCATGTAATAATAATTGTATACATCGCATTATCTTCCTCGCGATCAAATTATAAATTAAGGTCTGAGATAATATGGCACAGTTGAAATAAAAATTTGTCCCGATAGCAGTGAAAAGTTCTGCACCAATCTGTTATGGAATTTTCGACGATTTTCGCAACAATTCTGGTAATTCTGCTCCTCTACTATTACTTCTCCACCCGAGAGAATTTCTTCGATAAACACGGCATCCCCTACGTCAAACCTGTACCTCTACTTGGGAACATGGCGCCGATGTTCTTATTCCAGCAGATGTCCCTCTTCGAAACAATGCAGAGAACCTACGATTTGAATAAGAACGCCAAGTACGTGGGATTCCTTGATTTTGAGACTCCAATAGTGATGATTCGTGATCGTGAACTTGCTAAAAATATCACTGTCAAGTACTTCGACTATTTCGTCAATCACCGTGACTTCATCAGATCCGAGCAAGATCCTCTTTTCGGGAATATTCTCTTCAACTTGCATGACCACAAGTGGCGTGAGATCAGGAACGTGATGACTCCGGCTTTCACGTCTAGTAAAATGAAGGGTCTCTTCAAGATTATTTCCGAGTGCGCCAAGAATTACGTAGATTACTTCGCTGAGCAATCTCGAGACAGACCACTTGAGCTCAACACCAAAGATACATTTGCAAGATATACCAACGACGTCATAGGAACCTTTGCTTTCGGCGTGACCATTGATTCCATCAGAGATCGCAATAATTACTTTTACGCAGTGGGCAAAAAATCGACGAGTTTTGAGGGATTGCCAGGATTCAGAGTAGTCTTATTACGATTAGTTCCGACATTCTGTAAATTATTCAACATTAAGTTCATCACTGATGACGTTGTCGCTTTCTTCAACAAGCTTGTTAAAGACACCATCGCAATGAGGGACGAAAAGGGAATATCTAGACCGGATATGGTCCAACTGATGATGGAAACGAGAAATAAGGCGGGGGGAGATGGAGCCAAGCTGACGACCCTCGAGATGACTTCTCAAGCATTCAGCTTCTTCTTCGGGGGTTACGAAACTTCCTCAACATTCATGTGTTTTGTGGCACAAGAGATAGCTGAGAAGCCGCATGTTCAGGAGAAACTCCGGAGGGAAGTAGATCGGGTTTACGAAGAGCATGACGGAGAGCCTACATACGAAGCTATTAATAACATGGTTTATCTTGATGCAGTGATCAGTGAAGCACTGCGGATGTATCCGGTCTTTGCATTTCTGGACAGGGTTTGCAATGCAGAATTTGAATTACCCCCAGTCCTACCTGGGAAGGATCCAGTGATGTTGAAACCTGGTGACATCGTGTGGATTCCAGTTTATTGCTTTCAAAGGGATCCGGAGAATTTTTCCGATCCGGATGTCTTTGATCCCGAACGCTTCATCAAAAATGGGAAACCATCCGTCAACTCGGCCAACTCCATCTCATTCGGGCAGGGACCCAGAATGTGCATTGCCAACAGATTTGCACTTCTGGAGACTAAGATCCTGTTTGTTCATCTCCTGAGGAAGTGCTCGCTAAAGCCGGGTAAGAGAATGATTACTCCCTTGAAGCTGAGCAAGACGAGCTTTCTCATGAGGGCTAAGGGCGGCTTCTGGGTGGAGTTTCAACCGAGGAGTATGTGAAAGAACAGTTAAGAAGAGAATAAATTTTCACATTCGAAAATGATTTTATCAATTTCCTCAATCTTACGTCCTCAATCTTATGTTCTCATCTTATCAAATTTTGCTAGATCGATAAATAGCTATTGATGCAGACAAAGTTGATTTTTGCAATGTTCGTTTATCGAACACTAGCAGACGAGATTTGCTGATTGAAAGAGTCAACGTAATCTTAATATCATCGCAGATAATGCATTGAAGGTGTAATAAATCGCAATAATAAATCATTTCTTTGCGTTTTTTTACAGTTGCCGCCATCGCCGCCAGTGGTTGAATGAAATCAATTGACGAAAAATTCATTTCAATTAAGTAGCATTTGTCGGCAGTATTCAATCAAAAAATGGAGAGCTTTTAATAAATGAGCAGATGCGTATTTTATTACCTTTGAAATTTTCATAATTATGAAAATTAAATCAACCAATATAGCTATCGTAATCATCTTTTGACTTCGACTTTATACCGATGTCGGTGGCCGAATGGGCTGGACGGAAGTCTAGTATGCGAAAGGTTAGTTGTGAGTTCGATTCCCCGTGGAACTGGATTTTTCAACGGAAGACTCCGGCGAGCGGGAGATTGGTAATGGAGTCATCGCATGTACCGGCACGGGTTTCCTGTGGTTTCCCATGCTAATCCTATGTTCTATACACGGAGAGAAAAATCTTTCAAGAATTAGTGTACCTTCTCACCAACGCATGGGACGTCCTGAAGGGGGCACAAAAAATGGAGAATACTCTATACAAATTGGATTCTGACAATCATTTCGACTACCGCTCCCCAAACTTTCCTGTGCTGCACCCGACTTTTTTCCGCTCATTAGAAACTAGTTTTAGGAATCATATTTTTATGGAACCAGAGATGAAAAACTGGCTGGGCCCTCTCCAAATTTTAGTGTGCCACTCACTGAATTTTTGTCTGCTCTCCATTACTAAGTGGTGACCTCTGTGATTTAAAAGATGTATTTGGCTCGCAATGCACGTGGAGTATCGCATTGAGTTCAAATTTTAGTGGACACTAATTTTTGGATGCCCGAGCGCGCAACTTCGTAGCGAGTGGCACCTAGTATTCTACCTTGCTCCCCCGAATGATAGAAGTGTTACATTTCTATTATTAGCGTACTCCCCGATACGTCTCCGTGTTGGTGGGTAGCAATAGTATATTGTGCCTCTGGGGAGTAAAAGTATTTTCTGACGAATGTGACGTCAGAAAATACTTTTACTGCCAGATGGCACACGATATTTTATGCCTCGAGGACTGAAAACCGCGATTTAATCGAGCAAAGCGAGGTTAGAATCGCGGTTTTCCGTCCCTAGAGGCATAAACTAATTTTTGGAGGGACCTTCCACGAGATTGTCGTGTATTTTTCTCTCCACAGCCGCATGCATAGGGTTGGACAGAGTATGCCGAAATGAGACCCGAAAAGGGGACTCAAAAGGCCGTAAAAAAACATCGACTTTATGGCATTAAAACAAACATTTTAAGCTATGATTGAATTCATTTAAAGCATGATATACGAAAAATGAAAAAATTTTTCATTTATTTTTTCAAAAAAAATGAAATTAGCGATTATTGCTATCGCCTTCATCTCCGAACGAAGTCAAAAGGACATCCAAACAAATTTTTCAAGTCATCATTCAACCAATTCAGAACATTTTTTTTAGTTAGCATGGAACAGCCAATTTTTGAAAAAAATTCGAAAATTGAAAAATTTAATGGATGATTTAAATTTTAATTAATGACGATCAATAGGGCTCAACAATACCTACATTTGAAAAAAAAAAAGATTCAATTTCATCCATTCATTAGCGAACAATAGGAAAACTTTGTTATATACGTATATACACACAGGTACGGATGAGGTCGAAGAATTGAATTTTTGGATTTTTTGAATCATACTGAGTTGATACAACGCAAAAAATCCAAAACTTGGATTTGAATGATGACAAAACTTCCATTCGGAGGCAGAAACTTGAAAAATTTAAGCCAAGGAATTTCTATAGAAAATAGTTTAATAGAATCGGCCAAAAACTGATAGAGTTGAATTCCCAGCGAATTCCCTAGGTTTTCATGTGAAATTTTTTACTACGTGACCGTTTTCTACGCAAGCAATCCACTCCATCATCCAATAATTCCATTACATTTCCAAGTGTCAGTGAAGTGTTTATTGTGTGATTTACAAGGCAAATTGCAAATGGTACTGAATACCAGTAGGAAGGAGAATTACGTATACCAACGAAGACAACTTTTGCAATACAAAATTGTAGATTACGCAAGTCATCATCATCGTACCTTACCTGATACAGAAATAAGTGTTATCTCAGTGTTAACGGAGTAGTGTTGATACGCCAACACATAAATAACCATGAATGATCATTTATGAGTGTATTACTGGACAGGGCAGCAGTACATTTCATTGCATACGAAGCTAACAGTCCACCTCCGACATTCAAAGTGTTCAACATCAAATAATTCCTGGATTTCACCATGTACTTCTGGATGATATTAGCAACAATTGTCTTAGTGTTGTTCCTCTACTACTACTTCTCCAGCGAAGAGAATTTCTTCGATAAACATGGGATTCTCTACGTCAAGCCGATTCCCTTTTTGGGAAACATGGCACCGACAATTTTTCGGCAGCTACCCATGGTGGAGAACATCAATAACATTTACAAATTGAATAAAGACGCCAAGTACGTGGGATTCTTCGACTTTGGATGCCCAGTTGTGATGATACGTGACCAAGAACTCGCGAAAAATATAACTGTCAAGTACTTCGATCATTTTGTCAATCATCGTGGCTTCGTGGATCCCGAGCAGGAGCCCCTCTTCGGTAACAATCTCTTCTCGTTGCACGATGAGAGATGGCGGTCGATCAGAAATCTGCTGAGCCCTGCGTTCACCTCCAGCAAAATGAAGGGCATGTTCAAACTCATGTCTGAGTGTGCTGCTACTTACGCTGATTATTTCGCTGAACAATCTCGAGACAAACCATACGAGGTCAATTCCAAAGACACAT
The DNA here is from genome assembly GCF_001412515.2 of Diachasma alloeum. Lineage (NCBI taxonomy): Eukaryota > Metazoa > Arthropoda > Insecta > Hymenoptera > Braconidae > Diachasma > Diachasma alloeum. The sequence goes on from NW_021680507.1 coordinate 367,012, forward strand.
TTACCCGCTACACCAATGACGTCATCGGTACATGTGCATTTGGAATTAAAATTGATTCCATCAGGAACCGAAATAACGAGTTCTACGTTCTGGGCAGAAAAGCAACTAACTTTGACGGGATACAGTCCATAAAATTCTTTGCGGTACGAAGTTTTCCGAAATTGTCGAAATTTTTCAATGTCAGAGTCATCTCTAGTGACGTTGACGTCTTCTTCAATAAACTTGTGAGAGATACCATCGCGATGAGGGACGAAAAAGGAATATATAGACCAGATATGATCCAACTGATGATGGAGACGAGGAAGAATAAGGAAGGAGAGGGACCCAAGCTGACGATTAAAGAGATGACTTCTCAAGCCTTCATTTTCTTCTTCGGGGGCTTTGACACTTCTTCGACCTTGATGTGTTTTGCGGCTCACGAGATCGCAGCGAGGGCCGATATCCAGGAAAAGGTCCAGAGGGAGATAGATGAGGCTTTCGATAAGTATGATGGAGATCCTCCATACGAAGCTGTTGCCAACATGGTTTATCTCGACGCTGTAATCAATGAAGCACTCCGAATGTATCCGGTGGCTGCTTTTCTGGACAGGGTATGCAATACGGAATTTGAATTACCGCCAGCTCTACCGGGAAAGAAACCGGTGATGTTGAAACCAGGACAAAACGTGTGGATTCCAGTGTATCCTATCCAGAGAGATCCTGAGAATTACTCCAATCCTGACGTCTTCGATCCCGAGCGCTTCATCAAAAATGGACGGTCAGCCGCCAATTCAGCCAACTCTTTGACCTTCGGCCAAGGACCCAGGATGTGCATTGGAAACAGGTTTGCGCTTTTGGAAACTAAAGTACTCTTGGTGCACCTGTTGCGGAAGTGTTCGTTAAGACCTGGGAAAAAGATGATTCTACCGTTACGGTTGAGTAGAACCACTTTCGCTATGACTGCCGAGGGGGGATTCTGGGTGGAATTCCAGCCGCGAAACATATAAAAAAGAATGTTGGGATACAAAAAATTGTTCTGCGATGTAAATATAATTTAGGGTAATTATTATTGTAAAAAATGACTACATATGACACTGTTATGGATTGAAAAAAAATTGCTTCATATCAAATGATGTAATTATCGCTGATACAAAATAAAAATTTACATCCACATATTTTTCTACCATGAGTGAGAGAAATAAATTACTGACGAATCAATGTCAAGGTACATTGAAAACTCGTCCGAAGACAACATCTATTACTATGGTCAAGGCTATTGTAATTTCATTCACTCATTAATGGAAAGAACGGGCAATGTTTTACTGCAATATAGAGTGTTTATATCAACGTATGAATCATTGTTATTGTCTACTAAAATTAAAAAAGGGATTGCCTTATCTTATAATTACGTCGCGATTATTGACACTTTTATATGAATGTAAAAGGTGATTTTATAAATTGTACACTGATAGAATGATTCATTTATTCCAAACGAGATTCGTTAACTATCAACGAATGAACATTTGGTGAGACGAAATAGACCCTAGACTCCAACCAAATCCATATGTTAACAATAATTAATCCTGTCTATCAGTGTAATGAAAAACAAGTAGACGACAGCGCGTATGCGACTGCAGATGTTTTACTAAGTCGTATGTGAATCTCGTTTTTTGCCATCAGTAAACTGATGGTCAGCTTCCGAATGATTTGGGCAGGATATTTTTTTTAGTAGAAACCTGTACCAAATTTCGAGTTAATATCTTGTTTTTTTCAAGAGTTAGAGCTCCTACAGGCATTTTGAACGAATGCAATGCTTCCATTCTGAAGCAAAAAACGAACGGAAATTGAAAATCAATCTGTAATTATAGTATACTTACTAAATGAAGTACATAAATTCATACAATAGTACATTATGCAACTAGTGCGGAAAGCAGGCGGTTACTCACGAGGGCGGCGCAGCCGCCCGAGTGATACCGCCTGTTGTTCGCATGTGTTGCGTATACTATTTTATATGATAAGTGCGCGATAAAGTCGGGGGGCGGAGGGGGAGGGAGTGTGACGGGCGAAGCCCCCCACGAGAAAAGGGGGTCCAGGGGGCGAAGCCCCCCCCCACTGAAGAAAAAAGATCACATTTATTTTAAAAAATAATTATAAATAAGTGTGANGGAACAGTGGGTTTCAGTTGAGTGTGTGAAGACGTTTGAAACCGCTACTTTCCAGTTGACTATAGTCAACTGAAACCCATGCGGTTACACGCACGTATCATATAAAATTGAATATCTCAGGATCTATTCATCGGATTCAGTCCAAGTTCAATACCAAACATCAAAATGATAAGAGATACCTCCATGCCAAATTTCAAGTTGATATCTCGACTTTTGCGAAAGCGAGAGCGCGGACGTACAAGGATTTTAAACAAAAAACGGTAAAATGGAAATATCTCAAAAACTTTGTATAAACGGGTATGCATATTTTGATTGATTGAGATAGAAGACATCGAGACGAACATTTTGAAAAAAAATATTGAAATCGGTTGCATACTTTTTGAGATATTCACGAAAAATCAAACAAAAACCAATTGCTCTTTCTCAAAAACCAATGGACCGATCGAGCTGAAATTTTATAGAGAGGTAGTCCAATTCATTACCCAATATCTAACAAAATTTCAATTTAAAAAAATTAGAAAAACAATATAAATTAAAAAAATTTGGATTCGAAATTAAGACTCCACAATTAAGGTTCGCAAGGTTCAAAATAACGGTCACGAGGGTCAAAATAATGATCATGAGGGTCAGAATAAGGGTCACAAAAAAACTTTGAGTAGTTTTATCTTTTCGCTCGGTTGTAATTAATCATTCAAGTCTCTGCTTATACACATGAGCTTTATGAACGCTATTGTGTCCCTTACCCCTCACACTGTCGACTATGTGCTAGCCAACAAAGGAAACTATATTTATCTGTACTAAACCCTAAAAAATACGGGCATGAAGTCTAATCAAATTTTGTCGTTTATTTGTTGAATAATTGAATTGATAATGTACTGATGATTTACTACATAATTGTCTTTATTCATATATTATATTTTCCGCTGATACTAGGTTACACTCGTTGGAAACTGATGCTATAAATTTTCTCAGTCTCATGTTGTTTTTCGATCTTATCAAGTCTTGCTACATCAAAAATAGCTGTTGATAAAGTTAATTAAAAGATAACATTAGTTTTTGCACTTGTCATTTATCGATCACTCACAGCCAATATTTATTGATTACAATTATTGCCATCGCGGACAATAAATCGAAGGCGTAAATCATTACAACAATCAATCATCCATTCCATCGTGTTTTTGTTTCGGAAGGGAAGCATTGTAATCGTTCCATTTTCACATTTTCCAATTGTGTTTGAAAACGACGTCGAATGGTCTGAAACATAAAACTATAAAGTTTGGAGGCCCGCCATCAATGCATTGATGATGAAAAAGCATTAAAACATCACTCAGTGACATTTCACTCAGTGAAACATCATGTTACTCGGTAAGAGTCATCATATCAGTGGGTGATAAGATCCTCGAACTTATGTTTTTCAACAAGATTTCGACTTTTTTAAAGCTAAAATCAAAGGTGAACGTTTTTTATCGATAATTCCACCGCATTTCCAAGTATCAGTCAAATGTTTGTTTGTGTGATTTACAAGGCAAATTACGCGTGGTACTGAGTACCAACAGAAAAAAGGCATACGCAGTGAAAACAAATGGTGCAGCACAAAACAGTAGATCGGACACGCTATATCATCATCGTTCCCTGCGTTATACAGAATTGCGTTCTATCTCACGGTCAGCAGAGTAGTGTTGATGCGTCAACTGAGTTAAATGATCATACACGAGTGCAGTAATGCTCAGTGAAACAGTGCATCTCAGGGCATAACAAGCCAACAGTGTACCTCCGACATTCAAAGTGTTCAACATCAAATAATTTTCAGATTTCACCATGGACTTCTGGATAATATTAGCAACAATCGTCTTAGTGTTGTTCTTCTACTACTACTTCTCCAGCGGAGAGAATTTCTTTGATAAAAATGGAATTCTCTACGTCAAGCCGGTTCCCTTCCTGGGGAACATGGCGCCGATGATTTTTCGACAGAAACCCATGGTGGAGACCATCAATGACATTTACAAATTGAATAAAGACGCCAAGTACGTAGGATTCTTCGACTTTGGATGCCCAGTTGTGCTGATACGTGACCAAGAACTAGCGAAAAATATAACTGTCAAGTACTTCGACCATTTCGTCAATCATCGTGGCTTCGTTGATCCTGAGCAGGAGCCCCTCTTCGGTAACAATCTCTTCTCTTTGCACGATGAGAGATGGCGGTCGATCAGAAATCTGCTGAGCCCCGCGTTCACCTCCAGCAAAATGAAGGCCATGTTCAAACTCATGTCTGAGTGTGCTGCTACTTACGCTGATTATTTCGCTGAACAATCTCGAGATAAACCATACGAGGTCAACTCCAAAGACGCTTTTACCCGCTACACCAATGACGTCATAGGTACATGTGCATTTGGGGTTAAAGTTGATTCCATCAGGAGCCGAAATAACGAGTTCTACGTTTTGGGTAGGAAAGCAACCACCTTTGAAGGGCTGCAATCTATAAAATTCTTCGCGGTGCGAAGTTTTCCAAAATTGACAAAATTATTCAATATGAGAGTCATCTCTAGTGACGTTGATGTCTTCTTCAATAACCTTGTGAGAGATACTATCGCGATGAGGGACGAAAGAGGAATATCTAGACCAGATATGATCCAACTGATGATGGAGACGAGAAATAATAAGGAAGGAGAGGGACCCAAGCTGACGATTGAAGAAATGACTTCTCAAGCCTTCGTTTTTTTCTTCGGGGGATTTGACACTGCGTCAAACTTGATGTGTTTTGCGGCTCAGGAGATCGCAGGGCGAGCAGATATTCAGGAGAGGCTCCAGAGGGAAGTAGATGAGGTTTTCGATAATCACGATGGAGACCCTCCATATGAAGCTGTCGCCAACATGGTTTACCTCGAAGCTGTAATCAATGAAGCACTCCGAATGTATCCGATCGGTGCATTTCTGGACAGGGTATGCAATACGGAATTTGAATTACCTCCGGCTCTACCGGGGAAGAAACCGGTGATGTTGAAACCAGGGCAAAACGTGTGGATTCCAGTTTACTCGTACCAGAGAGATCCTGAAAATTACCCCGATCCTGAGGTCTTCGATCCCGAGCGCTTCATCAAAAATGGACGGCCATCCGCCAATTCAGCTAACTCTTTGACATTCGGCCGGGGCCCCAGAATGTGCATTGGGAACAGATTCGCTCTTTTGGAAACTAAAGTACTGTTGGTGCACCTTTTGAGAAAGTGTTCGTTGAGACCTGGTAAAAAGATGATTCTACCAGTACGGTTGAGCAGGACCACTTTCGCTATGGCTGCCGAGGGCGGATTCTGGGTGGAATTACAGCCGCGAAAGATATAAATAATGCTGGAATACAAGAAATTGTTTTGCGATGTAAATATGATTCAGGGTGGATATTTTTGTTAAAAATTGATGAATATGACCCTGTTATAGTCTGAAAGATAATTACTTCATATCAAATGATGTAATAATCGCTGAGATAAAATAAAAAAACACTTCCATATATATTTTTCTACCATTACTATGAGAAAAATCAATCACTGACGAATCAATGTCAATGTACATTGGTAACTCATTCGAAAAAAGCATCTACTACTATCCTTAAGGTAATTATAATGTCATTCACTCATTAATGGAAGGAACGGGTAATGTGTTTTTCCTACTACAATTGTTGTTGTCTATTGAAATAAAAATGATTGCCTTATCTTACAAGTACGTCGCGATTAACACCCGAAAATGGCGCTGATTGACTTTGATTATAGACAGTATGGAGTGAATTTGACTGTATAGCTATATATTCCATATTTTTTTGATACATAATCAAAGTCGTTTGGGGCGTTTTGACCAAATTTGCGGAATTTTGAAGAGAAAAAATTAAAAATAAAATAGATCCAAAGAGGATCCCCAACTTGTATGACGGCTCAAAATACTTGTTTTGATTATAAAAATTACTGAAAAAAATGAAACAAATCAAAGGTGACATAATTTTCAAAATTCAACTTTTTCAACTTTTTTTTTTCGAAAATTCGTTATTGTGAGTGTTATATCAAATCATGGGTGATTTGACAGTAACTTTATCTCTCAATTTAATCGAACTCTTGAAAAACAAAAAATAGTTTTGAGTGAACACAAGGTATTTGTTTACAAAGAAAATAGAAGATGTTTTAAGTAACCTAACTCTACTGAGTCTAAATTTTAATCTGGTCCCAATGTTTCAGGGTTAAACTCCATCCCTTCCACATGAGGATGTTGGGGTGTAGGCGGACTTTTCTACCTTCAACGACGAACGGGATTGTTTCAAGAAATTCTATTTTTCCTTCCACATTCTCATTTCATTTGAAATAATAATTTTAATTAATTAATTATTTTATTTCATTAATTATTAAAACCAAAATTTATCGTAAGGAAAAATTCGATGAAATAATAAATTGATCATTTAGAAAACGCATACAAAATATTTAAAGAATATTTTTGGAGTATAGCTCCGAACAATTAATGATAAAATTGTTCACAGTCGTATAATATTTAAAAGTAAACGATATTTTTCAGTTCACATTAAAATCCCATCTTGATTTAACAGATTCAAATATTTTCAATTAAACAGTAATTCATTTAATTGATGGATTCATTCATCCCAAAATTCAAGAAGTCAATTAATAAAATTTAAGGTGTTCGCATTATAATTGAATTTAGTTCAGTGAATATTATTTTGATAATCCGAAATTCTCGGAATTGAGAATTTTAAAATAATTTACTATTCAATTCGATTTGATCAATTATCATCGTTATGAAAAAGTATTTTGTAAAAAGAATTATTCAGAAATTAGAAATATTATGCACGTGTCCCTTGACCGTTGAAATTTCGTGTTTATCTCCCTTATTCGCCGGGTGGGTGCATAGGGCGTAGGCGGGTGAGAAAGTTTCATGTCCAACGGAAAATTCTGAAGATTTAGAGGGTCTGGTACCAGACCTTAGACCCTACGTCCGCGACATGCAGTCGCCTGCAAGTCATAAAATATACAAAATATCACCAGGGACAAACACTCGAAGAGTGTTTTGGCAGCTTATCATTCGAACTTTATTTTTTCATTTTATGAGTTTCCCCGGAAATGTACTTAAAAATCGTGTACTCTTGATAATTTATTTTGTGGAGCTGCACTCTCGAGTCGTAGGAAAATAACTATTCAAGTTGGTGAGAAAAATATTTAAACGAATGAAAACATCTAGTGATGTCCAGTTGTAATTAAAATGATAGAAATATAGTAATTACTCAAAATATTTTATTTAATCAAAGAGAATAATGAATGTAATGAATTTTTCGACGGACGTCGAAAATTAAAGGAAAAATGAATTAGTACATTTTTCGACGGAAGTCACATGAGCATCTAAAGATCGAAAAAACAATTTCCTAAAAATTTTCTTATAGGCAGTAAAAAATGAAAAATTTTGATTTATTAAGCATCAAAATTTTCTGATTGAACAAAATCGGAAAAACGAGAAAAAAATCATATCTCTAAACTGGGCAGTCGGAAAAATCTAAAAAAAATTGAGAGATAGTTTTTTGACCCCACCAATCGCAGAAAAAATTGCCATCAATTTCCAAGAGGGTGAGGGTCAACGGTTGACTCATTTGGCGTGGAATACCTCATATAATCTTTGACATTGTCAAAATAAAATGTACATTGAAATTTCATCACTAAAGTGCTCCTTGCCAAAGGAGTAACCTCAGCCGTATCCCCCTACTCTACCCAAATCCCCACTTATGCTCGTGCTCCCCACCAGTGAGATCGAGGTTACTTCTTTGGCAACATTTTGTAACATATCGCGCAGCGCGCAGTCATCATACTCGCACGGTTTCGTACGGTTTGCGAGTCACACACTGAGAAAAAAATGTTTCAAAAATTAGTGTGCTACTCATCAATGCTGGGACATAACAGGGGGTCATCGAAAAATTCGAATGTGGCACCCCAATTTTTAGAGGGACTTGCGCCACTACTTCGCGCGATGCCCGTAAAACTTAGGGTGCCACATACGAATTTTCTGGTGACCCCCTGTTATGTCCCAGCATTAGTGAGTAGCACACTAATTTTTGGAGGGACTCTCACGGAAATATGGTGTATTTTTCTCTCCGTGCAGGGTTAATGCCCAGCGAATTCCCGAAGTTTTCCTGTGAAATTTTTTCCTACGTGAACGCTTGCTACGCAAGCAGTACCTCCGATCAGTCCATCAGGCAAAAATTCCATCACATTTACACGTATCAATGAAGTGTTTGTTATGTGATTTACAAAGCAAATCGCGCGTGCTGCTGAATATTAATGGGAGGCAAAATTACATATACAAAGGAAGACAAATTGTGCAATACAAAGTAGTAGGCTACTCAAGTCGCTATTATTATCGTATCTTATCTAATAGAGAAATGCGTGTTATCTCAGCATCAGCGGAGTATTGTTGACACACCGAGAAAGTTAAAGGACCATTTATGAGTGCATTTTCGCTCAGTGTAGCAGTACATTGCACTGCATGCGAAGCCAAATAATTTTCGGATTTCACCATAGGTTTCTGGGTGATATTAGCAACAATTGCTTTAGTGTTGTTCATCTACTACTACTTCTCAAGCGGCGAGAATTTCTTCGATAAAATAGTACATTACGCAACTAGTGCGGAAAGCAGGCGGTTACTCACGAGGGCGGCGCAGCCGCCCGAGACCGCTTGCTGTCCGCACGTGTTACGTATACTATTTTATATAAGTGCGTGATGAAGTCTGGGGGTGGAGGGGGGGGGGCGAAGCCCCCCACGAGAAAAGGGTGTTCAGGGGGCGAACCCCCCGGGGGTGGGGGGTTGGGGGCGAAGCCCCCCCCACTGAAGAAAAAAGATCACATTTATTTAAAATAATAATTATAAAAAAGTGTGATTTAAAAATTATGCGGAACTTCTGAAAAAAAAATTAATTATATTCATTAAATATGTAGTTCAAAAAACTTGTGAAGTATTTTTAATTGAAAAAAATTAATTATAATAATTACAAAATACAATTTTTTAAAATCATTAAGAATTCGCAAAAAAAAGAAAGTTATAATTATAAAAAAATATGATACAAAACGTAATTGAAAAATCGGAGAATATTTTATTTCCATTTTCTTCAAATGTCACATCACCAATAAACTCCTCCTCATCAGTAAATAAATTCTCCTCACTGCCTAACTCTTCATCACTATCAGGAATTATACGATTTTGGCTCATTTTATCTGCTTCGAAAATCACCTTTTCATTTTTCAGTCATTCCATGTATTCACTATTCGGAGTTTAGATTTCCTTCCTTGTTATTCTCTTTTAATAGGTGACGTGCATGCGCGTCATGCATTATTTCGGATTTCATTTGACTATAATCAACTGAAACCCATGCGGTTACACGCACGTATCATATAAATGGAGTTCTCTACGTCAAGCCGGTTCCCCTCTTGGGAAACATGGCACCGACGATTTTTCGACAGAAACCCATGGTGGAGAACATCAATGACATTTACAAATTGAATAAAGACGCCAAGTACGTGGGATTCTTCGACTTTGACTCCGAATGTATCCGGTGGCTGCTTTTCTGAATAGGGTATGCAATACGGAATTTGAATTACCGCCAGCTCTACCGGGGCAGAAACCGGTGATGTTGAAACCAGGACAAAACGTGTGGATTGCAGTTTATCTTGTCCTGAGGGATCCTGAGAAGTATTCCGAAGATGGACGGTTAACGGTCAATGCAACTAACTCTTTGACATTTGGCCAAGGGCCCAGAATGTGCATTGGGAACAGATTCGCTCTTTTGAAAACTAAAGTACTGTTGGTGCACCTTTTGAGAAAGTGTTCGTTGAGACTCGGAAAAAAGATGATTCTACCACTACAGTTGAGCCGGACCACTTTCGCTGTGGATGTCGAGGGGGGATTCTGGGTGGAATTCCAGCTGCGAAATATATAAAAAAGAATGCCCTGAACTCGCGAAAAAATCGTGAGTTGAAGCTGATGATTGAAGTCATGTCTTCACACGGAGAAAAAAATTTCAGAAAAATTACTGTGGTAGCACGGTAAAATAGGTTCATTTGGGTGGACCAGGAAAAATTCTCGTGCCAGCACCAGAATTTCTGACGTGCGCTACAGAAATTTTTCTCGAATTTACCGTGAAAAATTCTTGTACTCCACAGAAAATTTTCCGGTGCTGACACGAAAATTTTTCCGGGTCCGTCCAAAGGAACCCATTTTATCGTACTGGCACAGTAATTTTTCTGGAATTTTTTTTCTCCGTGCAATTGTCAACTTGGGTCCTTCCTTATTATTTCTCGTGTCCATGGAATATAAACTATTTTTGTACAAAAACGAATGAATATGACCCTGTTATGGACTGAAAAATAATCGCTTCACATCTGATCATGCAATAATCGCCGATACAGAATAAAAATACGCATCCCATATATATTTTTCTACCATGACTATGAGAAAAATAAATAATTGACTAATCAATGCCAATGTATAATGGAAACTCGTACGAAGACGGCGTCTATTATTATCATCAAGGCTATTGTAATGTCATTCATTCATTAACGAAAAAGATGGGTAATCTTTTTTTTCAACTATAAAGCTGAGTTTTTGTATCCACGTATCAATGCTGTTGTCTATTGAAATTGCAAAATTTGAAGGCCGAAGAAAAAATTCACATGTTTGTATAACACTGGATGAAAATTCTATATTCCTCCACATCGTCCCTCGTCCCGATATTCCACTTGTCCCTCATTTAATTATTCTTCTTTTCATTTTTGCCACTTCAAATTATTGTGTTCTCCTAATTCATATATCCTTTCAGGTCTGGAACTCATTAACTTCCCGACAGAAAGTTATTTTTTATTCATTTGGCTACTTCATCGATTTTAAATCCTTTAAAGGGTCTCCCGAGTAATTTTGGCCACAAAACGACAATGTGCTAGCGAACTAAATATCTCACATAATAATAATAATCCAGAGTGGTAAACGGAAAATTGTAAAAAAATTCTGAATTGTTTTATCGTGTCAATCATTTATAATTAATCATTTAAATGTCTGCTAGCACTTTATGAACGCTATTTTTTCCTTACCCCTCACACTGTTGACAATGTGCTAGCCAATAAAGGAAACTATATTTATCTATTTTAAACACTCAAAAGTGCAGACATGAAGTTTCATCGAATTTTGTCGTTAATTTTTTGAATAACTTGACGATAAAAATAACTGGCGAGATTCCTGTCACTATCCAACGTTGATATAACACAAAAAAAATCAAAGCTTAAATTTGGACGATTACAAAGCTTCTATTCGAAACCAAAAATTAAATATTTGGGAGGTACAGCGTTGGGTAGGATGGCGCTGCAATTTGTTAAGCATCAGTGACAAAGTTTCGGGGAGAAAAAAAAGTTTTCTTCGAAAGACCCAGGTGTGGGAATGGACGAACGCCGATAATGCGTCCATTCAAAAAATTTTTCGTAATTCATTGCAATTACGTCACTGCGAGAGATCAGTGAAGGTGATAAGAGGTAGGAAAGGAAAATATTCGCAGGGAAAAAAAATATTTTATGTAAAACCAAATAGTGAAACAGTGAAATAAAATAGTAAATAGTATTTCATTTTCTGTTTCGTTAAAATAAAATATCAAATAATCATTTTATTTCAATAGTTCTTCTCCATATTTCAATAGTTCTCGAAATAGTTAACTTTAAATATATATTTCCAATAGTATTTCATCGTACTGAACTATTTGAATTAGTATTTCTATTTGATTTTCATGAAATAGCGTCCAGCTCTGTTCAGGAGTAGGGATGGGCGATGTTTTAAAAAGCATCGCTGTTGGGAATCGATTGTTCTAAAAAAAATACCAAATATAAAAAAATGTATGTTTTTCTTACACAGGAAAAAAAAACAAATTTAAAAAAATAATTTTTTTCTCGTATTTACTGAAAAAAAAAATATTGGATATTTTTCGTGGCCGGACGTTATATTACAATAATTGTTAAAAATTTAAATTGTGAAAATTTTTTAAAAATTTACATTTTAAAAAACTAATAGACGACTGGACTTGTTCACTTATCACTTACAACGCACTTACTGTAGAAAATAATGACTTCTGATTGCAGATAAATTATGATTTTGTTCATTCTCAATCAATCAACATTATTATTCGATAAAAAAAATGAAAAATTTTGTTAGCTTGGTGAGAAAGATCGATGTTTGGAAAAAGAAATCGAAAATCGATTAATCGGCCGCTGAAAACATCGAATGAAAAATTGATGTGTTCGATTAATCTACAAACATCGGTCATCCTTATTCAAGAGTGGAAGAGCCAACCGTGCATTATCTTACTGGAGAGATGGTAGCATTCAATTGCTGCTCCCCCACCATTATGTGATATTCCCCCCGAAGATTAATTTTTGCCAGTACGCCTGTACCTCCGGCGTTGAGCGTGTTTTCAACATCAAATAATTTTTGGATTCTACCATGGACTTCTGGATAATATTAGCAACAATTGCGTTAGTGTTGTTCCTCTGCTACTGTTTCTCCAGCGGAGAGAATTTCTTCGATAAAAATGGAATTCTCTACGTCAAGCCGGTCTCCTTCCTGGGGAACATGGCGCCGATAATTTTTCGACAGGCATCCATATTGACCGTCATTAATAAGATTTACAACTTGAATAAAGACGCCAAGTACGTGGGAGTCTTCGATTTTGGATGCCCAGTTGTGCTGATACGTGACCAAGAGCTAGCGAAAAATATAACTATCAAGTACTTCAATCATTTCGTCAATCATCGTAGTTTCGCTGATCCCGAGCAGGAGCCCCTCTTCGGTAACAATCTCTTCTCTTTGCACGATGAGAGATGGCGGTCAATCAGAAATCTGCTGAGCCCTGCGTTCACCTCCAGCAAAATGAAGGTCATGTTCAAACTCATTTCTGGATGTGCTGCTAATTACGCTGATTATTTCGCTGAACAATCTCGAGACAAACCATACGAGGTCAACTCCAAAGACGCATTTACCCGCTACACCAATGACGTCATAGGTACATGTGCATTTGGGATTGAAGTTGATTCCATCAGGAACCGAAATAACGAGTTCTACGTTCTGGGGAAGGAAGCAACCAACTTCGAAGGGCTGAAATCCCTGAAATTCTGGGTGTTGCGAAGTTTTCCAAAATTGTCGAACTTGCTCAATATCAGACTCATCTCTAGCGACGTTAATAACTTCTTCAATAACCTCGTGAGAGATACCATCGCAATGAGGGATGAAAAAGGAATATCTAGGCCAGATATGATACAACTGATGATGGAGACGAGAAATAATAAGGAAGGACCCAAGCTGACGATTGAGGAGATGACGTCCCAAGCCTTCATTTTTTTCCTCGGGGGATTTGACACTGTGTCGTATTTGATGTGTTTTGCGGCTCAGGAGATCGCGGGAAGGGCAGATATTCAGGAGAGACTCCACAGGGAAATAGATGAGGCTTTCGATAAACATAATGGAGACCCTCCATACGAAGCTGTCGTCAACATGATTTACCTCGAAGCTGTGATCAATGAAACACTCCGAATGTATCCGATCGGGGCACTTCTGGACAGGGTATGTAATGCGGAATTTGAATTACCTCCGGCTCTACCGGGGAAGATACCGGTGATGCTGAAACCAGGGCAAAATGTTTGGATCCCAGTTTACTCCTATCAGAGGGATCCTGAGAATTACTCCGATCCTGATGTCTTCGATCCCGAGCGCTTCATCAAAAATGGTCGGTTATCCGGAAATTCAGCGAACTCTTTGGCATTCGGCCAAGGACCCAGAATGTGCATTGGGAACAGATTCGCGCTTTTGGAAACTAAAGTACTGTTGGTACACCTTTTGCGAAAGTGTTCGTTGAGACCTGGGAGGAAGATGATTCTACCACTGCGGTTGAGTAAAACCAGTTTGGCTATGATTGCCGAGGGGGGTTTTTGGGTCGAATTCCAGCCGCGGAACATATAAAAAAGAACGCTGGACTACAAAAAATTGTTTTGCGATTTCAACATGATTTCGGGGAAATTTTTTCTAAAGATATGTTGAAGATGATACTGTTATGGACTAAAAAATAATTGTTTAATATCAAATGATGTAATAATCGCTGCTGCAAAAAAAATGCACGTTCATATATATTTGTCTATCATGGCTGTGAGAAAAATGAATCATCGATGAATCTACATTGAGAATCCAGGCGAAGGCGGTGTCTCTTCCCATCGTCAAGGTTATCGTGATGTCATCGACAACTTCATTAATGTCAACAAGACGGCCAATTTTTTCCCTCATACTACAAAGAATACTCTTATATCAATGTATAAATCAGCGTCGGTGTCTACTGAAATAAGAAGAGAAGATTGCCTTATCATATGAGTGCTTCGTGATTATTAACGCTTTAATGGGATTGTAGGAGATGATTTAACAAATTATGATGAATAAAACTAATTTGGCGATATATTTTTCCCTGCAAGAAAATTTTGAATCCCTATTTTAATTTTTTCATCTGCTAATTTATGCAATTTCTCAATTATTTTTAACAAAATTAAAGTCACTCATGTTCTTTGAAAAATGCATCAGAATACATTTTCAAAAGCGGAGCAAAGTATTAGAAATTGCGGCGTATCTACAATTTCGGGAATACATTCTTCGATTAAAAGGAACTTATCATTCAACTCTAGAGTGATTGATTTTCTAGTATTTGCCAATTGAATATTATTTTGAAAGTTTTTATACTTTTCATGCCAATTTTATGGAGGTTTCTTTTTATTTCGCGAATTTCTCAAAAAAAAGCTTTCTGAGAAATTCGCGAAAAATTGGAAATTTTCTAGTATCATCACAAAAATCAAATCAATCAATATAGCTATCGTAATCATCTTTCAACTTCGACTTAATGGCATTCAAGCAAATATTTTAAGCTATGATTGAATTCATTTGAAGCATGATATTCAAAGATATCCCCGCAATTTTGATTTTCCAAAAAAAATTTTTTTTACAAATATTCAAAAAAATCAAAATAACGATTATTTGTATCGCCTTCATCTTTGCATTCGGTCAAAAGGACAGAAACAATTTTTTTAAGCCATCATTCGATCAATTCAGAACATTTTTTTAAGTTATTGTGGGACAACCGATTTTTAAAAAAATTAAAAAATTAAAAATTAAAAAAACGACTCGAATTAAATTTTAATTAATGCCGATCGATAGGATTCAACAATACCTAAATACCTGGTCTGCAAATTACATATTCGGACTTTTTCATTCATACTGAGTCCATATGACACAAAAAATCCAAAATTTAAATTTGAACGCTTTCAAAATTTCCATTGGAAAACAAAAAATTTTGAAAATTTAAGATAACAAAATTCTCTAAAAAACATCTCGATAAACTAAATAGTACGGAAAAATTGAAAACTATTGACTTTTCGTATGGAAAATTTTCTACTGAACATTTCAATAGACTCGGCCAAAAGTTAATAGAAATTTCATTAGAAATCAATTGAATTTTTTTGTGCGTGGTAGAAGAATCTCAAAATATTCCACAATTCTCGCGAATCTTGGTGGAAGCATATGTAGTACCACCTAACGAGCTCAACCCACACATTCCCCGCATCGACAAGGAGATCGCTGTATTATCTTGGATGACACGCGAGATTACCATCCAGTGGAGCAGTCAACTACTGTGCCCCGTACCTACTGGACCCACCCGTGCAATTTTCTCCTATTGCGTTAAAGTGATCATGGAGCTGTGCACCTTTCTACTAACGACCGTCATCGTCTACCTCCTCTACCACTTCTTCCTGAAGAAGGAAAATTTTTTCGAGAAAAATGGGATTCCCCATGTGAAACCTCTCACCGCAGTGGCCGGTTCAGTCTGCAATTTGGTGCGAGGTGTGTCCTTAGCGGAGAGCGTCAGTGAATTCTACAATGCGAATTCAAAGGTCAAGTACGCTGGAACGAGTTTCCTGATGACTTCGGCACTGATGATCTGCGACTTGGAACTCACCAAACAAATAACCGTCAAGTACTTCGACCACTTCGTCAATCATGACGGCTTCGTCGATCCAACTGACGAGCCCATCTTCGGAAACAATCTCTTCTTCCTTCACGACAACAAGTGGCGGGAGGTGAGGAACCTGTTGACCCCAGCCTTCACCTCCAGCAAGTTGAAAGGAATGTTCAAGCTCATGTCTGAATGTGCGGCTGCCTTCGCTGATTATCTCGCCGAACGATCCCACCAAAAACCCCTTGAAATAGATTCCAAAGACGTCTTCACTCGTTACGCCAATGACCTCATCGGTACATGTGCATTTGGAGTGAAAGTCGACTCGATGAGAAATCCAAACAATGAATTTTACATTCTCGGACGAAAGGCGACGAATTTCGGAGGATTAAACGTTCTGAAATTGATTTTTGTTCAAAAAGTCCCACGGCTTGCCAAATTATTGGGCATTAGAATAGTGAGTGATGACGTCGAAAAGTTCTTCATTCAATTGGTGAGGGATACTATCGCAATGAGGGATGAGAAAGGTATTACTCGACCCGATGTGATTCAACTGATGATGGAGACGCGAAATAATGAGGGACATGGACGCGTGCTGACGATTCCGGAGATGACGGCACAAGCGTTTGTCTTCTTCTTCGGGGGATTCGAGTCGACGTCAACATTCATGTGTTTTGCGATGCAGATGATGGCGGAGAATCCCGAGATTCAGGTGAGACTCCAGAGTGAAGTGGATGAGGTGTTTGATGAGGAAGGAGACAATCCTCCGTACGAAGCCGTCAATAATATGGTTTATCTCGATGCCGTTGTCAATGAAACCCTGCGGATGTATCCCGTAAATGCAGTTATGGATAGAGTCTGCACTAAAGAATTCGAGCTACCTCCACCGCTCTCTGGGAAAAAGCCGGTGCTGTTGAAGCCAGGATTCGTCGTATGGATTCCATACTACGCTCTTTTGAGAGATCCGAGTCAATATCCCGATCCTGATGTCTTCAATCCCGAAAGGTTCATCAGTGATGGGAAGACATCAGCACACGCGGCTGCCTCCTTAGCATTTGGACTCGGACCCAGAATGTGTATTGGGAACAGATTTGCGATTCTGGAGACTAAAGTACTGTTGGTTCATATTTTGAGGAAGTGTTCAGTAAAGCCTGCGGATAGAATGATTACTCCAGTAAAGTTGGATCCCTACACATTTGCGATGAAGGCGAAGGGCGGATTCTGGTTAGAGGTTCAACCGAGACAGAAATAACTTTTCTGCCCGAGAGAACACGCACGAAAAAAATTAAAAACGTAACGAATTTGCTAGACAATTCTATTGGATTTGTGTTGAACTTTCTATTAGCTTTTGGCCGATTTCATTGAAATATTCAATATGTGGAATCAGTGAATATGTATGTGTATTGTGGTTTGAATAAAGAATCCTTTGAAATGGTTCGCAGGAATGAGAAGGCGCTGTGTCAGCAGAATATTTAGAGTAAGAATTCATTATAGCCTAAATATTAGAGACAATAAGTTCTTTGGAAAATACTGAGTCGAAAAGAAAAGTTGGTTTAGGGTATGCTCGAGTGAAGTGTGAAATGAAATGTATTTATGCTGTGTGACAGTTTTATTTCGGTCCTGTTTGGTTGGAGAGAGTTTCTTGAGTGACTGAGGGTGGCCTGTGTAACGAACAGTGAGGTCATTTTTTGGGACAAAGGGTGTATTCGTTAGGAATGAGTGCGAGGGAGAGGATATTTTTGAAATAGAGAAGGAAAAGAGTGTTTTGCCCGAATGAGGGAATGACGAGACTCAGTTGTAATCGAACGAATGTCGCGTGAAGATGTAGAGCAAACTTAGCTCATTTGACGGTGTATCTTTATTAATTCGATTTTTAACTTAAATATACGTTCATTTGTTCCATTAAAATAAATATCCTGTGACATCATGATTATGATCCTACAAATGTAAAATATTCTAAAGAGAAAGTCAATAGAATCTGATTTTTCTATACAATTTATTCTATTGAGACATTTTCTATAGAACTTCCTCAGCTCAAATTTTCCAAGTTTTTTTATCGAGATACGCGGGAGCGTATCGGGCCAAGTCCACGAAATCACCAAGAGCGACCAAGTATCTATACACCACACAACTTCCCCCTCCACAACCACCAATCTATTTTTTTTTTAATAATCAATTCACGCGATCATTTAGATAAAAACTGGCCTTAGTTACATTATATAAATCGCGTATCAGCTTTCCACTGATGCAATTATCGGTTGAATTAGTTGAATATTAACAAAGATAGCCACATAGCAACGAGCTATTATGCACATTTTTCGGGTTTCGATTATTATCCATCTGTCTAGGGCATACATTTCTCTTATGAAGTTGGTAATTCTCACTAGATCTTACCTCACTATATCTTCAACTATCTGTAACTAGACTCAGGTAGTAGGGGTTGACCTCCAGGTACTTAGCCGACATAGGGCACTANTATTTTCTTGGCGAGAAGAAGAGAAAAATAGGACACGCGACCCGACATGGCGCTCTCTGCTCGGGGCGCGGGGTGGACGCCGAGAACGCTGTGTTGGGCCAGACAACTCTTTCCTTGCTCGTATCTTTCTCGAAATTTAAAATTAATATATAAAATTGACAAAAGACAAAAATTATTCCTTATTCAATTCTAAATGATTTGTGATCCGAAAAATTTCGTATATCTTTCAGAGTTTGGGCGCTAGGGCGATTTGAATAATTAAATTGTTGATAATAAATTGTTGCAATGCCTAAAATTGATTGGAAATTGTTTACTTGACGTTCCCTGATCATATTTCATTGTTTAAACCCTCAAGTACGGCGTCGATACCATGAGTCAATGCATGATATCGACCCTTTCTATCAACAGTAAAAAATCATTTTCTCAAATTCTAAAAGACCTATTGGTATTTGGAAAAGATATTTGAAAAGTCAAAGGAATTGTCTCTGCAGTGAACAATTTTTTTTTTCAATGCATTCATAATATTTTTTCTATGAACAAAACTTGTAGATGAAAATTTTACATCGAACCGATTCAATCATATTAAATCATCTCGTTTATCGCCAAAATTTCCCCCAAAAATTTTGAAATTTTTACTAAAAATACTTTAATGATCCTTCTATGGAACGGCAGAATTTAAATTTCGATTTGGTGAATAATTTGTTTGTTATAAATAAATCCATATTATGATAGCTATATTGGTTGATTTGATTTTTATGATGATTGTTGAGAATTTGGAATTTTTCATGAATTTCACTGAAAGTTTGCTTTCTGATGATGTCTCCAAATGTGATGTTTCAAATGCATTCAAGTACGTATAAATAAAAATTTTCTATTAACATTTTATCGAAGGGCTGAGGGTTGAGATAGAACCGTAAAAAAGACAACCGATTATGTACAGGGTGTCCCAAAATGAAATGTCATCCTCGAGAGAGTAGTTCGGGGGGCTCATTTGAAGGAGATGAAAACTGATAACATTTTTCTCTCCAACGCTTTATTTAAGAGTTATTTATTTAAAAAGCGAAGATCAGTCGCAAATATAAACACCCTTCCACGAAAAATCCGAATCTTCTCTGTCACTTGAGATGGCGGAATGGAAATGATGGCAATCGATTGAGCATTCAATACGCAATAGATCATTATGAATTATGTTCCTCTACTGCCAAACCGGGGTGAGAAAAACTGCGACAAAACTCAGCGTTGCGTGTGAGCCACGTGGATCCAACCTGCAATGTAACCCTGAAAATCAAAGTCCACATAAAAAATCTATATCTTCTCTCTCATTCGATATCGAGGGATGAGATTGATTGGAATCGATAGGACATCCAATGCCTTCGCCCGACTGCATTGAATGGAGAAGACGATATGATCAGCAAAATTCAAACAATTTATTATCCAAATTGATGGCACGATCTTTGGCACCAACCGACGAGACAAATCCACACATTCACTCAAATCGTCAAGGAGATCATTGTACTATCTTGGATGATGCAAGAGATTACCGTCCAGTCGAGCAGTGTGGGCTGTATTTAATGAAGCCACTGGTGCAATTTTCTCCTATTGCATCAGAGTGATCATGTTTCTGTGCACCTTTCTATTAACGACCGTCATCATCTTCCTTTTCTACCACCTCTACCAAATCCTCTTCAAGAAGGAAATTCTTTACGAGAAAGATGGGGTTCCTCAGGTGAAAGCTCTCAATGCCCTGATTGGCTTTATCTTCAATTTTCTGCGAGGTGTATCCGTGGCGGAGAGTATCAGTCAATTCTACGGGGTGAACGAAAATGTCAAATATGTTTCAACGAAATTTCTGATGACATCAGCACTGATGATCTGCGACTGGGAACTCACCAAACAAATAACCATCAACAACTTCGACTACTTCGTCAATCATGACGGCTTCATCATGCCAAAGCACGAGCCCATCTTCGGAAACAATCTCTTCTTCCTCGAGGACAACAAGTGGCGCGAGGTAAGGAACCTGTTGACCCCCGCCTTCACATCCAGCAAGTTGAAAGGAATGTTCAAGCTCATGTCTGAATGTGCGGCTAATTTCGCGGATTATCTCGCCAATCAATCCCACCAAAAACCCCTTCAAATAGATTCTAAAGACGTGTTCACTCGTTACGCAAATGACGTCATCGGTACGTGTGCTTTTGGAGTGAAAATCGACTCGCTGAAAAATCCAAACAATGAGTTTTACATTCTTGGACGAAAGTCGACGAATTTCGGAGGATTAAACCTTACGAAAATGTTTATTGCAAAAAAACTCCCAAGACTTGCGGCATTATTCAACATTAAAGTAGTGGGTGATGACGTTGAGAAATTCTTCACTGAATTGGTGAGGGATACTATCGCAATGAGGGATGAGAAAGGTATTAGTCGACCGGATATGATTCAACTGATGATGGAGGCACGAAATAACGAAGGCAATGAAGATGTCGTACTGACGATTCCGGAGATGACGGCACAAGCGTTCGTCTTCTTCTCCGGGGGATTCGAGTCGACGTCAACATTGATTTGTTTTGTGATGCAGATGATGGCGGAGAATCCCGAGATTCAGGGGAGACTCCAGAGAGAGGTGGATGAGGTGTTTGATAAGGAAGGAGACAATCCGTCGTACGAAACCGTCAATAATATGGTTTATCTCGATGCCGTTGTCAATGAAACACTGCGGCTGTATCCCATCAACACAATGATGGATAGGGTCTGCGCTAAAGAATACGAGCTACCACCACCGCTCCCTGGGAGAAAGCCGGTCATGTTGAAGCCAGGGTCCGTGGTGTGGATTCCATTTTACGCGCTTTTGAGAGATCCGTATCAATATCCTGATCCTAATGTCTTCAATCCCGAAAGATTCATCAGTGATGGGCAGACATCAGCCCACGCAATCGCCTCCTTAGCGTTTGGCTTCGGACCCAGAATGTGCATTGGGCACAGATTTGCGATTCTGGAGACTAAACTACTGTTGGTTCATGTTTTGAGAAAGTGTTCAGTGAAGCCTGGGAAGAGAATGATTACGCCAGTAAAGTTGGATATCTATACGTTTGCGATAAATGCGAGGGGCGGGTTCTGGTTGGAGGTTCAACCGAGACGAAAATAACTTTTTACGTCCAACAAAACACTCATAAAAAATTTAATAGAAAAATTGATAGAAAATACATTAATTTGAAAAATAAATATGAAAATAAAATGGTAGACGATTATAATATTTGTGGCTGCTGTTGCATACTGAAATCATGGAGCCGGGCCTTGAAGTGATAAGATAAAAAATGATATCATTGTACTTTATCACAGAAAAATCAACTGAAAATAGAAAATTGAATAATTTCGTTAGATTCTCAGCTGCACTTACATTGAGTGAAGAAGTCGTCTTTGTTAAAATGTAACGAACACACTTTCATTGATTTTGTCACTGGCTTTCCGATTCTCAAGATTTTTTTCCAAGTAATTGGAGGATCAACTGTTTCCTCTTCACCGAATTTCGTCTTCAATTTTACGAAACTCTTGTTTATTTCACGGAAATTGGACAAATCTCATTGTAGGATTACGATAGACTGAACTATTGCAGCCAGGCACACTGCAAAATTCTTTGTTTTTTGTTACTCTGATGTCGAACTCAATTTTTTGATTGAAAAATAATATTCTCTCTGCTGCGCAAACCTCACTACGTAAGGAGGCTCCAGTACTGCCTCCAGTGTTCAACACCACTCGCAGAATTCTACCATGGACCTCTGGACGGTACTAGCAACACTCCTCTTGGCGCTGCTCCTCTACTACTTCCTCAGCCCAGAAAACTATTTCGCTAAAAATGGGATTCCCCACTAGCCCGTTCCCTTCCTAGGGAATTTGGCGCCGGCGCTTGTCCGCCAGGTGTCGATGGTGAAGATTCTCCACCGAATTTACAATTTGAATAAGGACGCCAAGTACGTGGGATACTTCGACTTTGGCTGTCCAGTCGTGATGACTCGCGACAACGATCTCGTGAAGAACATAACTGTCAAGTACTTCGATCATTTCCTCAACCATCGCGGCTTCGTTGATCCCGAGGAGGCTCAGCAGGAGCCTCTCTTCGGGAGAGGCTCCTGCTGAGCCCTGCTTTCACCTCTTCTTCGTGTCTATTGGTTCAGTAAAAATTATGGAACTCTCAATTCACTCACCGACTACGGAATCGACTGACAAAATTTAAGTGACGGTATCGTAATTTGTGACAGGAGATTCAGATAAAAATTACGGAACGCTCCGAAAAAACTCCGTGAGTTCCGTAAAATTTCCTACAACCATATTTCGCTCCGGAATTACGGAAAAGATACGTAAGTTTTATTGAATATTTCTCTCCGTGGTAACTAGCCCGTTTTTCCTAGTTCAATAGAAAAAGTCAGTAGAATTCGATTTTTCTATATAACTTATTCGATTGAGATATTTTCTAGAGAATTCTCTCGGCCTAAATTTTCTATTTTTTTTTGTTTGATTTTCTTACTGAAAAAAAAATCGAATAAAAAAATTAGCGTAAACGTTGTTAGTTGACGATAAACTAGCTGACGCCCAATTAATTGGTTAAGATGTTGGAATAAAATTGCGAGCTAGTGGATTTTCTTGAGCCCTGGCAGCCCTTGGCCCTGGCCGCGCCAGGTATACGCCTTCACCCAATTTATTTACTGCAGTCCAATTCACATTTGTATCGCCGATTATTTATTTAAAACTAAAAGGCCTGTCTGTCCTGTAAATAAAAAATAAGCTAGATAAAAAACACTCCTCGTCGTTCAATGACATCTTTATCATCTCCTATTTATTCATCTCTACAATTACTCACTACCAACTAGGTATTAACAAAAATCAAAATTATAACAATAAATTACTACATTTAGAATAAATAATCTAGAGTACACACTTTGCATCATTAAATCTTTGGTTTTGTATAAGTAATCGATTCACCCTACCACCACTCGAAGTGTAAAAACATTTGATGATTGATCAATGGCGTTGATTATGCAGAATGAATTTCGATTCCTGAATCGAATAAAATGACAGTTTCATACTTTCTGTTCGAAAATACAACGATTAAATGGAATGAGTCTGTGATTGATCATGACGATATTTTGTACCAACAGTGAAACATCAGAAAAGTAAGTAAATAAATATCATAATCCGTAAGCCATTCGATGCAGTCACATCTGTCTCCAAGACTAAACCGTGATTTCTGTAATTATTGTTGAGACTAGACGTCTACTGCTCTCAGTACCTGAGAACCGACGCAGTCCCCATTAACTCTATATTTCCTCTAGAACACCCATCACTAAAAAAATCTCTGCCCAACTCTCTAAAGATTCTTTCCTTAAAATCCAGATGAATAACTCTCAGCATTCCCTCAGATCAGATCAGATCGTCATTAATTTTTTATTCACCACAAAGTAAAAGCTTATCTCTACGATGCACTTCGCTAGGATTTACGATATTGGTCTCGTGATCAAGACCAAACGTAGCATTCTCCTCTCATTGGACGGATTATCTACTCCTTCGTTCATAGACTCCTGATGTAATAAAGGCAAATACTTATCTTAATAAAATATAAAATCAATACTGAGGCCTTATCGTTACTGGATGAACCTTAAAAATGACTGGATTCTCTTAAAACCTAGTGAAAAAAATATTTGGTATGAGTATGCCCTGCGACTCGTCGCCATCACATGGAAATGTAGAAATTTGAAAAAACTAATGAAGTCATTGGTATAAAAATTCTTCAAATTATAAAATATCGATAAAGTACTGAACACCATAAACCACGTGAGAAAAAATTTTATAGAAAAAATCAGCGAATTTGGTAGACAATTCTGTTGGATTTCTATTGAATTTTCTATTGGTTTTGGCCGATTTTGTAGAAAAATAGAATTCTATTAAATTTTAATTCAATAGATTTCTACTTTTGAATTATTTTTATAGAAAAATTAGACAGAAAGATCTATTTTTCTATCGAAGTTATTCTATTGAGATATTTTCTATAGAATTTCCTCAGCTCAAATTTTCTACGTTTTTTCCTCCTATTTCTTTTCATTTCATCAAGAAAATTGAACAAAAAAATTAGAAGTTTTCAACTAACAATTTTTTTGGACCGACCAAGACTTGTTCGAGAACCTGTTTGTTTTTCTCTCAATGTAATTATTTTAAGATGCAACTCTTTTTAATATTAATAATTCAGTCATTGATGCTGATTCCTGGAAAACTCTATAGAAAACATCTCAACAGAATTCTATTTACTTTTTCCACTGAATATTATCTATTGACCATTTCGACAGAATCTGCCAAAACTGATAGAAAGTTTACTAGAAATCCAAAAGAATTCTCTAGCGAATGCCCTCGATTATCCTGCCAAATTTTTTCACACATGAGTCCTCCACTCCCCTGCCAGCATCTCCCGCGCATCGATCATTCCGTTCCCAAATTTTTTTCCTCGTGAAAAATGCCCCGAAAACTTTTTCCCTTGGAAAATTTTTCCCCCGAAAAAATGTTCGCCCGAAAAGTTCCCAAGAAAAAAATCTACATCAAATTTCCCTGGAAAATATGAAATCAGACACATTATTTTCATGAAGTTGATCATTTCTGAACATCATGAACAATTTAAACACACCATTTCGTCAAAATAGGATTCAATTCTTCAAGTAAAACATCTACAAACACACAAAATGACTGACATTCCAAAAAGCTAAAATTATTAATTTTGAATATAATCAGCAACACAAAAAATTGAACGTGAATTCAAAATTTACATATCAACATTGGTCGGTAAACAATGAATTGACTAAACAATCGCGAATAAAAAAAACAACGATTTTTTTCATCAATTTTTTCATTTATCTCCTTCTAAGAGAAAAAAGACAAATTTAATTAGCATTTTCTGAAGAAAAACTCCAAACAAAATCCCACATGAAAGAAATTCGTCAGGAAAATTAACCTCAGTGAGAACAATTCGTCGAGACAGGATTAACGGGGAAAAAATTCCGAGAATTTTTCAACGGGGGAAAAAACCCCGGGGGAAAATTCAGACTTTTGGTCAGTTTTTGATGAATATCTCGAGTTCTAAGAGAGATAGCAAAAATTTTTTAATGACCATTTTTATAAGCCTCAATTGGCCCTACAAGAAAGGTCATAACAAAAATTTTTCTATCTCTTTTAGATTCCGAGATATCCGTCAAAAACTGGCCAATAGTCAAAATTGACTTAACCCAGATTACCCCTTCGCTACTGAATTCAGCAGCGAAGTGGTAAAAGGAGATAAGTTAAGTTTGACTATTGCCCAGTTTTCAATCAATATCTCAGAATCTAAGGAAGTTGGCAAAATTTTTGTTATAACCTTTTTTGTGTAGCCGATTGAGTGCTACAACAGATGTAATTACGAAAATTTCGCTATCTCCCTTAGATTCGGAAATATTGATCGAAAACTCAACTGGGAGTTAAGTCGACTTATCTCGTTTACCACTTCACTACTGAATTCTACCTGAGAAAAATTAGTAAGGGGAAATAAGTTCCAGGGAAAAAATCGCCGGGGAAAAAAATTCCGGAAATTTCTCAACGGTGAAAAAAGACTCCGGCGAATAATTCAAGGAAGAGGAGACCTGCGCTCATAAGAAGAGGGAGGTGGCGGCAGTGCCAGAGATGGAGGTAGACTAGTGGTGCTCGTGACAGTGGTATCCAGCTTCCTGGCCTCATGCTCAAGCAGAATGGCATCCAACGAGGGATCCTGCGCCACAGTCCTCAGAGAATCCCCAAGGGCCTGCCTCAAGTGCTGCATCTCCCTCCCCGCCCTGGAGCTCCTCAGCACATAAAGCTGCCGCCGCTTGATCTCCTGATTCAGCTGTTCCCTCAGCAGTTGAATCTGGCTCTCCAGCCTGGAGACCTGCTGTCGATGGCTCTGCTCCCTGGCCTCCAGGAGCTTCTCCGCCTGCAGCTGTGCAGCCCTCAGCCTCTCGACCTCCGCCATCCGGTCCCTCCCGGAGTCCAACGCCGAGTGCGAGTGCGAGTGCGAGTGCAGAGTCTTGCACTTCATGACTTCAGCCTCCTTCTCCGCCAGTTGCGCCTCCAGCCGCCTGATCTTCATCCTGAGCTCTCGATTTTCCTGCTCGAGGATCTCCATGCTGATGCTGGAGCCCGCCAGCTCCATGTGCGCCTTCTCCGGGCGCTCGTAGCTCTTGCTGCGACCACCACTCGCCTTCACCGACTGCAGCTGCCTCTCGAGATTCCTCTTGTCCGCCTCCAGAAGCCGAACCTTGTCGTTCAGTGCATCGACCTTCCCCCGCATTTCGCTTCTGTCCCTCTGGGCTATCTGCAGCTGCCTCACCACTTCCTCGTCCTTATTCGACCCCCCCTCCTGCGGCCAGCTCGCCAGCCGCAGCTGGGACTCCAGCCCCGCGCGCTGGACCTCATTATTCGCCAGATCACTCTGCAATCTTGCGTTCTGCTCCATCAGGGACTGATTACCATGCTTCAGCTCCATCACCGTCTGCTGCGCACCGTCCAGTCGCTCCGAGAGGACCCTCCGCTCATTCTCAGCAGTCGCCAGCTGCTTCTGCAGCTGCTTCAGCCTCTCATTATTCCCGTGGTTAATCGCATTGTGCTCCATGCTGGAGCGCCTCAGCACTCCAATCTCGCTCTTCAGTTCCGCCTCCGCCGCAGCCGCCCTCTCCAGCGCCAGGTTCACCTGTTCAATCGTGGATTTCAGCGAGGCGCAGCGCTCCTCCAACCCCGTGGACGTCCGCAGCTGCACGTCGAGGCGGTCCTGCAGCTTCTGGAGATTTCCGTCCTTCTCCTGGAGGACCATCTGCAGCCGCTGGAGGTCGCCCTCCAGGGACATCCGCTGGAGCTCCAGCTTCGTCGCTCTCGCCTCCGACCGCCCCAAGTCCTCCTGCAGCCCTCGCTTCTCGTTCTCCAGCCTGTTCACCGCCTGCTTCATCTTCTCCAGCTTCTCCTCGTACTGCAGCTTCTCGTCGGACTCGCTGCTCACCGCGAGCTCGAGGGACGTCACCTTCTCCCGCAGGCCCTCCACCTCGTGACTCTTGCAGTGCAGGGCCTCGTGCTGCGCCTGATACGCCGCCTGCCTCTGCGACAGTTTAGCCTCCAGCGCTGCCTTCTCGTCCTGAAGGGCTCGCAATGATGCAGTTAAGCTGCTGAGCTTGGAGTCGCTTTTGCTCTGGTGATCGGCGGCCTCCGCCACCTGCTTCTTCACGCTGCTCAGCTCGATCCTGCAGTCGTCGCGCTCACGCTCGATCTGCGCCACCTGCTGCATCAGCGATCGCACCCCCTTCCTCACCGCCTCGGGGTCCACGTCCAGGATCACGTCGCACTTGCCCTCGTGGTCCTGGTGGGAGCGCACCGGGCTCCATCTTCGCGAAGGGCTCATCAGTTTGAAGGGCATGTTGACGGTGCCGTCCAGCTGGATCCCAGCGATTCTCCTCAGTGTTGAGCCCACACTGCTCAGCTTCTGCTCCACCTCCTTCTTCGCAGCCTCCAGCTGGCTCAGGTGACCGTCCAGCGCCCGGACCCTCCCCTCAGACCCCCCCAGGCGGGCTTTCAGCTCCTGCAGCTGCTGGGAGGCGTCCGCCAAGCAGACCTCCAGGTTGTGCTTCTGGTCCTCCAGCTTTCGCTCCCTGCAGCGGCTGTCCTCGAGCCTCATCAGCAACTCCTGCTCCCGTCCCCTCCATCTCTCGTCCTCCTCGTCGGCTCGCGACCTCAGCCTCCCCAGCTCCGTCCTCGTCATCTCCAGGCTGTTGTCCAGGTCCACAACCTGCTTCTTCAGCTGGTGCAGCTGCAGCTGCAGCCGCTCGCGCTCTTCAGTCTCGTTCGCCAGTCTCGCCTGCAGCTCCCGCTCCTCCGTCTGCGCCTGGGAGTTCGCCGAGTGGCTCTTCTGCAGCTCGTCCTGGGTGAAACGGAGCTGCTGCTGGAGCTGAATCAACTCGTGCTCCATGTCGCGCAGCTGGGACTGCACGCGGTTCTTCTCCGCCTCGAGGTTCGTCTTCGCGTCCTCCATCGACGCCATCTTCTGGTAGGACTCCTCCAGACTCCTCGCCTGCTCTCGCTTCTCCCCCTCAATCCGCTTCACGTGGTCTCTCAGGTCCTTGTTCGTGTTAGCGTATTTTTCGATCGCGTAGTTGGAGTCGGTGAGCTGTCGCCTCACGTCCACGAGCTCCTTTCGAAGGGCTTCGATCGTGTTGTCGGCGTCCTTCAGCTTGCGCACTGTCTCCTGGAGGTGACTCTGGAGGCTCTCCACCTTGTCCTCGGCGACGTGCAGCTGCACGCGCAGCTCCTCGCACTCCTTCTGCACGGTCTCTCGCTCCTTCCAGATGTCCTCGATCTTCAATTCCAGTCGCATCTTCTCCTCGTCGTCCTGCAATTTCGTCTCCTCCAGCTTCGTTCGCATTCGGTTGAGCTCGTCGCGAAGTTGATTTATGTTGTTGCGGTCCTGTTCAGCGCGAGAGTTGGCTTCCCTCCGCAGGCGCTCCAGCGTGCTGCGCTCCTCCTCCAGCTCTCGGTAGAGATTTTCCAGCTTTTCCATCAAGGCCTGCTGGTCGTGGTGGGCGATCAGGAGGGACTGCTGCTTGTCGTTCTCGGCGCGGAGGAGCGCCTCCTCGTGCTGCTGGCACAGATTGTCGATGTGCTGCTGCAGCTCCTCGATTCTGATCTGCAGTTGGTTGACCTCTTCCTCCTTTTGGGACTCCAGGGAAGTTATCGTCTGCTGCAGGCGCTTCTCCAGTGACAATCGCACTTGCTCCTTCTCCTCGTTCAGCTTTTTGTAAGTGTCCTCGCTGTTCTTCTTCAGGTTAGCGATGATCCCCTGGAACTCCGCCTCCTGGTTGCCCCTCTGCTGCGTCAGATTGTGCTTGATCTCCTGGGACCTCTTCTCACTGTTCTCCAGGTCCTTCGTCAGCCTCGTGATTTGGCCCTTCAGGCTCTCCTGCTTCACCAGCAGCTCCTGCTGGTCCTTCTCCAGCTGCACCTTCTTCGCATGAGTCGACTCCAAATTCGTCTGGGTATCGAAGAGAACTCCCTCCAGGGTCTCCTTCTCAGTTCTCATCGACGCCAGCAACTCCTGCATCCTCTGGAATTCTTTCTCGTTTGTCTCCAGCAGCACCTGCTTCTCCTCGTTATCCTTCACCAGTTCCTCCAGATTTCTGTTCAATCTCGCGTTCATCTCGTTCGCCTGCTCGAGCCTCTGCCTGATCCTCATCAGCTCCTCGTTCAACGACTCCTTCTTTCGTGCTAGGACTGATAACTGGTTCGACAAGTCCCCCCTTTCCCTCGTCACCTGGCCCAGTTCAATCTCCACTTTTTCCTTCTCAATCTCCAGGAACTTGATCTTCTCGTTCAGGGTCACCTTGTCGGACTCCAGGTCTAAGCGAGCCTGCTCGGCCTGCAGAAGCTCCTTCCTGAGGGATCCCAAGTCTCCAGACTGATCGCTGCACTGGTTCATCAATTTCGCCCTGTCCTCCTCCAGCCGTTTGACGTCGTCAGCAAGTCTCTGTTTGTCCTTCTCGTGATTCCCACAGATGGCTTCCATCTTCATCAGCTCGTCCTGCAGATCTGACTTCTCCAGGAGGATCTTCTCCAGCTCCAGCTCCACATCCCCCTTGTTCTTCTCAATAACTGAGAGGAGATTCTCCCCTTCCAACTTCTGCTGCTCCAGCATGTCTCGAGACAGATACGTCCTGTTGAGCTCCTCCCTGACAGTCAGCAGCTCCTCCCTCATCCTGCTGCAGCGCTCCTCCTCAGCCCTGAAACTCATCTCTCGAAGTTCACTGTCCTTGTTCATCCTGTCCAGTTCACTCTGGAGGTACAGCTTATCGTCCTCCAGGCTGTCACAGCACTTCTGGAGTTTGCTGTTAATCTTCTGGAGCTTCTCATAGTCGTTATTCAGCTCCTCGATCGTATGACTCATTTCGATTTTGCCCTTCTCCAGGGCATTCTTGTCCCCTCGCGCCTGATCGAGGCTCTTCTGCAGCATGTCTCGTTCCTGAACGAGCTGAGCACACTGGACCCTGCAGTTGTCCAGCTGGACAATCAGCTCGGTGCTCCGTTCCTCGAGAATCTGGACGTTCTCCTCAGCAGAGTCGCACTGCTTCTTCGTCAGGGCCAGTTGCTCTCGGCTGGTCTGGAGCTTCACCTGCAGCTCGTGAATCGTCAGCTGATACTTGTGCAGAGAGGCCTGCACCGCGCTGATCGTGCTCTCAGCAAAAGCTGGGATGGTGTTGCTCCTGGACCTCTTGGGGGACTTCTGGGGTATCGGCGCACTCTGGGACAGGTGGACGTGCTGGCCCTGAGTGTTCTCAGACTCCCTGCTCTCAGCATCCTGGATGACGGCGTGAGCAATGTCCCTGAGTGCAGCCTCCAGGATCTCCATGTCCTCCTGGATTCTGCTGGCCTGACCGATATTCGCCTCAGCCTCGCCACACCTCTCCTCGAGATTGTGAATCTCTCGAATCAGCTGGTTTATCCTCTCGTCCTTCATCCTGACGTCGTTCAGGGCGGCCTCGTGCTGATTCCTGAGGCTCGTCACCTCGGATTTGAGGTCTGAGGACTCCTGACACTGCTGGAACTGCTGGCTGAGGCTCGGCTGGACAGCAGACGCTTGGACCTGGAGGGCTAGCTTGACTCCGCTGCAGGCAGAGGTCATGTCGTTAGTCGCTGCTGTCAGATTGTGCTGAAATTTCGTGAGGTCTCGCTCGGTGGAGGACTTCATGTCCGAGAAGATGCGCTTCAGGGCGACCACGTCACGCCAGAGGTTCAGCAGGCGATGGTGCTCAGAGGTGTAGTACTCGTTGAAGGCTAGTTCCTCTTCTTTCCACTCGTCCTCTTTGATGTTCATCTCTTCTCGGAGCACCTCCCAGTCGTTCCCCAGCTTCTGGAGGTCGTTGGTCAGGGCCTCGTTCGTTCGAACTGACTCCTCCAGCTGGTGCTTCAGCGCTGCGTTGAGCTCGATCAGCTTTTCGGATCTTCTGCGCTCCTCTGACAGCTTTCGCAGGGCTGTGTCCAGGTCCTGGATCTGCTCCTCTCGGATGTCCCGGAGGGTTTGGTGGGCTGCCTCCAGGGCTGATGTGCTGGAGGAGGTGAGTGTGGGGACACGAGTGGTCTCCAGCATCGGGAGGGACTCGACCATTTGGCTCTCGAGCTCCGAGCAGCGCTGCTTGTACTGGAGGACTTTGGCTTGCAGGCGCGACACCAGGGCCGCCTGGTGCTGCTGGGCCTGGCGGTAGGTGCTCAAACGACGTTTGTAGTTGTTGGACTCCTCCTCGAGGCGACTGCGTAACTCGTGGTTCTGGCGGGCCAGGGCGTCTGGGGAATAGTCCTCGTCGCTCCCCAGGCTCTCCAGGGGCGTCGGACCACTCGTCTCCAGCCTGCTCGCGCCTTTCCCCGGCTGGAAGACAGAGATTTTTAGGAATGGGGTGGTGACGGGGGGGAGTCGTTACTTAATTATAAATGCTCGAAAAGAAGATTTTTTCAGAAATTTCTCTGTGTTTAGATTTCGAGATATTTTTGAAAAACGATGGGCTGTAATGTAAATTGTATGGATCAACATTTTTACATTGCAATTGTTGGAGCAATAGGTTTTTTCTCTGGTTTAATTGGTTTGATTTGTAATGATTTAAAACATTGGATTAATAAAGAAGACCCTGATGAGGTCTTCCCTGCAAGACGAAACGTGGGACCATCGCAAAGAATTATTTAGCTTCAACTTTATTTCTACGTTTATAAAATTGCGGAAGATCGCTAGGGCCAAGCGGTTGTCATCTGAATTTGGAAAATAATTACAGAAAAAACTTATTTAACACACTAGTTTTTTGGAAGAACAAATTTAGTTTTTCTCTGCATTTTACCTCTGAGTTTGGGAGAGCACCAAAAATGAAAATATCTTTTTGGTAGGAAATGTTTTGAACCTTACGATGAAAAAATAAAAAAATTGGAAAAGTTTGGGAACGACTCCAAATATCCGTTTAAAACGTTCTTTTTGAATTTTCTATGCCAAAATACATAGATACATAAAAAACAATATATTTTTCGAAGAGATGAGAACATTTCCGACGAAATCTATGGGTTCAAATTTTTTTTATCGTTTTTAGTGGCTCGTAATTTGAATTGAAAAGAAGAAAACAAGATTCAAACTTCACTATCTCCGCTAATAATTGAGTTGGAGAGCTCCGATTGCGCTCATTTTTCTTCTTTTGAACTATACTTTTCGATAAAAGTAGAAAAAAAAATTTTTAATTTTGAGGCCATTTTTCATATTGAAAATTGGTGGATTCGCCCATATAGAACCCGATCTTTCTATAGAAGTTATTCATTTCAGATATTTTCTATAGAATTTCCTCGGCTCAAATTTTCTTAGTTTTTTTTATTCTATTTTTCTTTTCATCAAGAAAATCAAACAAAAAAAACTTTGAGCTAAGGAAATATCTCAATAGAATAACTTTTATAGAAAAATCAAATTCTATATAGGGGAGGGTGGGTCAAAACGGGGCAGGGTGGGCAAAATGGGGCGCCTCAAAATTTTCGCAAAAATTGAAATAATGATGAATTAGCGAGAAAAGTATCAAATAACTACCAGATGAGTTAATTAAAAACTATCTCTCAATTTTTTTCAGATTTTTTCGACAATCCATTTCAGAGATATGATTTTTTCTTCATTTGTCAATAAGTTCAGTTCTATTCATTGAATTTTCATTTATAACCCACCAAAATTTTCCATTTTCTACTATCTATAAGAATATTTTGAGTATTTTTTTTTACAATCCCTAAGTGCTCATAATAATGAATATAAAAAAAAGTTTAAAAACTTGAATTTTCAAAATTATGTCACATTTTATTTTTCTCGTATTTTTTTCATTAATTCTTGTCATCAAAAAAAGTATTTTGAGCTGTCAAACAAGTTAGGTTTCGTCCTGGACCCATTTTATTTTAAATTTTTTCTCGTCGATATTCCGCGAATTTGGTCAAAACACACTGAGACGACTTCGATTATGTATCGAAAAAATACGTAACATATAAGTATACATTTTAATTAATTTCATACTATTGATAATTAAAGTCAATCAACGCAATTTTGAGGTATTTCAATTGGGGCATTCCCATATTGTCCTTCAATTATTTTTTTAAAATTGATGTGATTTCAACTCATGTTGGAGCCATATTTTACCTCAAATATAAGTAATTTTTACCAAAAAACACTCATAATTAGCTTCTATGTTTTCATGCCCCATTCTGCCCTCCCTACCCCTGCTATTTTCTATAGAATACTTTCTATTGAACACTTCCATTTCACTCAGTAAAACAAATACACACGTATGAAACAATTTTATAGAAAAATCTAGTGAATTGGCTGGTGAATCGGTTGGCTAATTCTATTGGATTTTTATTGAACTTTCTATTAACTTTTGGCCAATTCTAGTGAAATGTTTAATAGAAAATAGTGCTATAGAATTTGATTTTTCTATACAAGTTATTCTATTGAGATATTTTCTATAGAATTTTCACGGCTCAAATTTTCTTAGTTTTTTTCATTCTATTTTTCTTTTCTTTTCATCAAGAAAATCAAATAAATTAACTTGGAAAATTTGAGCTGAGGAAGTTCTATGTAAAATATCTCAATACAATGACTTCTATAGAAAAATAAAATTCTATATATTATTTTCTATGGAATATTTTCTAGTGAACATTTCAATAGAATCGGCCAAAAAATAATAGAAAGTGCAATAGAAATCCAACAGAATTGTGCAACAAATTCGCTAGGTTCTTCTATGAAATTTTTTCATACGCGTCGATTTGAATTTAATTGATCGCAACCAGCCAAGTAATTGTTTTCACGTCTGAATCTCTTCTTCATCGATATTGAAAACTGCAATAAAATATGGTTTTCGATATTTTGTCTTGGAATCACTCGTCAGCAAAAAATGTAAAGATTTTCTTTTTCAATTCCGTTAAATTCCGTAATTTTCTCCAGGAAGAAATTATTTTATCAATTTTCTATTACCGAAAAGAAAGATAAATCCAATCGCCGTCGAGCCATGTTCACTCGCTATTTCAACTTGAACATGAATTCATTTTATCACCCTCATGTGTGTGAAAAAATTAATTATTTTATTAAACAATTGATCCAATTTTTTTCGTTCCATTTCTATTATTTATTTACGAAATACGAATTTGTCTCAAATTCTGACGTTTGTAAGGTTATGAATTTGTTTACGTTTTAAACGCAGTACGGAAAGCGGCCAGCGAGAGGCGTCTCTGTCGGCGATATGAAAATAGCGGAGAATTTAAAGAAGTATAAACATCTTACTCTACATAATTTGAGGTGTCCGTTTTGCGAAAAATTATAGGGAAGGTTGGGGTAAAACGGACACTTTTGACTTTTTTTAAAATGTTACTGAGGGGTTGAAATGTTGATAAAATTTAATAATTGTTTTTCAATACAAAGAACAATTCTTTCCCTTTGTGATCAGGCTAAACTGAACTCAATTGATCAATTTGTTTCTGAGTTATGAATAATTTTAAAAAAGTCTGAAGTGTCCGTTTTACCCCATCCTCCACTACCGATTTATTTATACTTTATTTTGGATATGAAAAAAGTGCATGGATGAGTCATCATATTATTTCAATTTTACGACAGTATTTATTTTTTTTCCTATAAGGAGATGAGTAATTCCAAATTCCATGCACTTGATTGAGCGGGAGGTCATATCGAAAATTTGAAAGAAAGAAGTTCAAAAATATTAAAAATTGTAGGCGTAGATACGATTTTTCGGATCGAGGAATTTAAAAAATGACCATTTTCACGAGAAAAAATAAAAAATACTTGAAATATATTTATATTTCAGAAAAGAGTTATAATGTGATAAAAAATAATCAAAATATCCCCACTCCATAGGTCGTTTCCTCTTTTTTTTTTATTGCTGTCCAACTTCTTTCGTTTTCTGCGAAAGAATTTATATTAACTTTGCATGATTTTATCGCAACATTACTGTAAAAATTTATAAAAACTTCTCGATTGATTTGAGAGCTTACCTATGGGACCCTTTCATCATCGATGTACTCTCGAGGTGCTCAAACAATAGTACAGAATATTCTAGACATTTCTAGCATTTATCTACTAGTAACTTTAATTTTTAAGAGGAAAATATTAAAGAAATTGTAACTGAAAGTTAACAATTCCCCATCCCCCCTTCGTCCCAAACTACAGACCCCCAAAAAGCTCCAACTCCAAAATGTGTAATGTAACAAGAATATTTGAATGGGCCATTATTATCATCATATAACCGATGTTTTTTTTATCTGGATTTGAGGATTAATTTACCTCGGTGGTTTTCGCAGTGCCTCTGAGAAACGGTGGCCGCCGTCTCTCCATCTGTCCCCGTATTGCCAAATGTGGTGGACCTTTCGGCAATGTCTGAAAAAATGAAAATAAATTAATGCGAGATTTGTCATCTTCGAACAGAATTCGAACTCACGACCCTTAGATCACCAAGCTATCCTATCAACTCAGATGTTGAATATACGAAATATAAATTTCTATTTATTGTCTTAATTATTCGTTGATATCATGCTGTCACTAAGATGATGGAGAGTGTACACTGCGAAAAAAAATATTTTCTCAAATAAGTCTTGTTTCAACGAAAAAAATCGCGAGATAAAAATTCCCACAAATGAAAATCTAGTGCCGACAATTAAGACTGTCGTGGGATGCAAAATTTATTGAAGATCCTAGATAATTGAAGTATCATTTCAGTTATTAACTATCGGGCTACGCCCCCTGCTCGCTCCGCTAGCCAACCCCCATATGACCCCCTCATTCTTATTTTAACCCTTATGACCCTTATTGTGACCCTTGTAGCCCTTATTATGACCGCCGTGACCCTTATTATGACCCTCGTCACCCTTATTATGACCCTCGTCACCCTTATTTTCGCCCTTGTGACCCTTAACCTGACCATTGTGACTCTTATTATGACCCACGTGACCCTTATTCTGACTCTCATCACCCTGATTCTGGACCTTGTGACCCTTATGACCCTTACTCTGACCCTTAATTATCGACTCTTAATTTTGTGTACCAAATTTTTATCCCCAGAAGTCGATTTGGATTTTCATAATATGTGGACGTCCGCATTAAAAGGAACCACTTTGTCGATATGGTGTTATGTGCACTCTGATAATATTGATAACATTCCGCACATTTTGAGCCCAAAATGATCTTCATAGGGTCAAAAATGACGTCGTTCGAGAAGATGGAAAAAACAATTTAACATTGGTGCAAATGGGAGTTGCTGACACAAAATAGTATATTTCATTACGAGTGCGGAATAGTATATTACGTGCTAAGGCGTTGAATTCAGCACTCGACGCCGAAGCGCGTATACTATTTTTTATTGCGAAAAGCCCGTGGGGGTTGGGGGTGGGGGCGTGGAGCGGGGTCCAGGGGG